>NC_060269.1:14014474-14089650 GCF_021613505.1 Equus quagga
GCTGTTATCCACCATCTTTTCTTATTCACTCTACTTGGTTCTATCTAGATAGGTTCTCGTCTAGTCTTAATAGACTCATCAAGCAGAAGCGCTATCATTAGAGTATTAGTATTAGAGGTGTACGTTCTTTAAATAAACGTCATTATTACCTTTCAGAATCTTCTGACTGATTGGTGAACATTACCAGTTTCTCTTCATATTTCTCGTTTTTGTTTATGAGTTGTCCACATGGAATCTAAAAGAAAAAAATATAAATGACATGAGGTGTGGACGTGTCTCAAGGGAAGATAACCACGTCAGTCGCCGGAGGAGAAAACCACCTGTTAAATGCATTTTTCATCAAAAGCCATGTTTTTGTTCTGCTGTCTTGTTTTCAACACTGCCAGTTAGGAGAAGACAGACCACAAATGTGCCTTCTGCCTAGTTTCAGTCAAAGGTACAACACTGGGTGTAAACACACAGACTCCATCTTTCAGTAAAGGAAGAGCCTCGTGACAGGGAGAAATTGTCCAGGAGCAAGTCAAAGAAAGCTGGACATTCCAACATTCCAATCAGAAACTGCTCATGTTGTCAGAATGACATGTTTGTACTTCAGTTAGCGGCAGTCCATGAATGACTTTTCCAGGAGTCCTTAACGACCCAACGGCATGACAGCTTTCTTCCCAGAACGCCATCCATTCTGCTTTTTCTCCAATAGGAGTTAGTGATTATTTCCATGATTTTCAGGACAACAAGGGAACTGGTAATGTGACCATTAAAAGAGAAGGAGGAAAATTTTAAAAACTGTGTTTAAGACACAGAATTTTTTTCATTTCCCTTTTTTTTTTCTCTATTTCATATTAATCGCAACTTAGGCACCAAATTGTGGTCAAACATTACACAGACCTCATAGCACCTCGTGGGGCTTATAGTAGAATGTTGAGATTGAAGCATTTGAAGACATGTGTCTGTTTTAAAAGCCAATTCCTGAAGGCACTTAACACATTTCAAATCCATCTGGAAACCCCTAATTGCTGTGATCCCATTAGAAAATGTGGGCAGTTCAGGTCTGTGGGAAACATGAGGCCAGCTTTGTCTGAGTTTCATGATTTAATGGTAACAACAACCAAAAGAAAAGTTTGTTTGTTAAAATGCTCCAAGAAGGATTTGTTTCAGCTATTGGCAAGACGTCTGCACACAGCGTGGGAGGGTGGCTTTTTAATTTTGTTTTGTTTGCAGCTTATGACAGCTGTTTAAAAGTCATCTGTACCACCATGGTAGCCGGGGACTAGATGAAAGCAAATGCCTTCCAGGACTGTGGTAGGAAGTGGACCACCAACCTGCACAGCCATCTTTCAACTACACAAAACTGCACAAGTGCCCAGTTCTTTTATGTGGCACCCCGGAAAAGTGACACAGTTCTGCAAATGCACCAAAGAGGCAGGCAATTGAGGTACCACCTGACAATGAGTGACTCGGAGTAAGTGCCTGTACTATAATTTCTGGAAGATGAGTTTTTAAAAATTTTAATTAATTACTATGAAATAAATTTGTAGTAAAGTTTTAAAAAAATGTCTCCGATGGTTTCAAAAATTACTTTTTAAAAAATGCTTAGCATTTTCCCCAGCAGATCTGAAATGACACACAGAGTCGTGGAGTATCAGAGAATCATAGAATTGACACCCTCGAGAACACTCAAAGGATTATGACACTGTCATTTTACAAGAGAGGGAACAGAAGCTCAGACAGCACAAATAATTTGACTAATTATTGGTTGATCTAGGACGAGACATCAAGTTATCTGACTGCTAGTCAGTAATTTTCTAATGTTGTTCCATAATTGAACATTATACAGACGAAATTTCAAGTTTGAAATAAGGCAAGATCTAACGTTAATACAAAAATATTTTTAAAGTAATATACAAAATTTTTACATTATAAATGAAATCTCATGAAAATACATTTCTTAGGCAATGACACTGTATTATTTGAACTCTGGTGGTAAACCCCCAAAACAGCATGTGGGGAGGGAAATTTCCAGACTTAAGTTTTATAGTATAAGATTCACAGAAATGCCTCTGAGGCACTGGGAACAGACAAGAGAGGTATTGCCTCAAAGGTCTTAGTTTACTAGACATTGTATTTCCTTTCTAAATAGCCTTTTTATAGGCTGGAATTTTACACTTCTTACTATTCTATCTAGGAAGTCAAAATGTCAACTAGTGATAACCAGAAAAGTCGATATCCCAGGCATAATTATAATTTCTAATAGTTTATCCACTTCCACCAATGGAGATGTTTTTCCAACAGAACAGTAACAAAGTAAACAATCAGGAAAGATACTCAGCAATTAAAATGCTTCCCTTTCAAGTGGAAGCAAATAAATAAAATTAAGCCAACCTTGAAGACACAGGGCCTTTGTTTCTCAATACTACTGTTTCATTTTTTTTTAATCTTAGAAAAAATAGACAACTTCAGAAGTCTCATAAGACTTAGTAAGCATTTGTGTGCCTTTCCGAACTTTATCACCACTAATGACAAGTCAAGTTGACATTAAACCATAAGATAAGCAGTTCTACTGAAGTTCTGTCTCCAAAAGTTTTTCACTGAACAAAAGCACAAAATCACTCTGGAAGGAGGGGTATGGATCTTTATTGGCTGGTGTGAAGACATAAAAACAGGCAAGAGCAAAGTTTCCACTACAACAAACCAGGAGACACAGGTCAGAACTCCCAATTCTAGCAGCTCGCTATAGTTCCCTTTGATGGTGGTTGATTAATTTCTTGTAAAATGTGTAATTCAACATTTTTGCTTTGCACAACATTTTAAACATTTGAATCAGATCCTAAACGGGACAACCAAGTGAGACATAAGAACACGGTTGACTTTCATTAAAGCAAATTGTATCTGAATACCAAATAGTGGAAAGACAAAGGAAAGATGGAGTACGTGACCCCTCTTAACCTTTGCCCACTCAAGGTGAATTTCTCAGATCTTTCATCCTGAAGTACTTAAAATATAACTACTCAAGTTTTTTCTGCTTGATTGTGGTGTCTGCCTCCTATACTCCTATTTCTGTTAGCTTTTAGGTAAAAGTCAGCAGATCGTTCTTTTCTCTCATGTCTGTGAGGTTTACACTTTACCCCGCAGGGTCATCTAGAAAGCCGTTATTTTGCCCAGATATGTTCATGTATGTAGTCCACGGGACACAGAACCTTTGCATGCTATGATCGTTGATGAGAGGAGGGACCATAACACAACCAGTCTATACCAACAAAGCTACTACGAAACACTGAGATCTCTCTTCTGAAATTACTTCTGGAATCTACGGCACATTCTTTTGAAAATTTTTGGAAGTTACCTAAATTATCAGGTTAAAATTTTGTAAATAAGGTGAAGAAAGTAAAGCTAAGGAATACCAGTGGTTTAAAAAACATCGTAGGGTGAAAAATAATAGAGCTGACTTCCTTTCCTTATTGGTAAACTTTTAAAACAACATTTCTTTAGATCTGCAGAAGCAGGATAGCATAGCAATTAAGAGCAGGCTTGGTGGGGGGGGTCCACCTGGTGGTGCGGCAGTTAACTTCATACGTTCTGCTTCGGCGGCCCGGGGTTCACTGGTTCGAATCCCGGGTGCGGACATGGCAACGCTTGGCAAGTCAGGCTGTGGCAGTTGTCCCACATATAAAGTAGGGGAAGATGGGCACAGATGTTAGCTCATGGCCAGTTTTCCTCAGCAAAAAGAGGAGGATTGGCAGATGTTAGCTCAGGGCTAATCTTTCTCAAAAAAAAAAAAAAAAAAAAAGAGCAGGCTTGGAAAGAAGACTGCCACAGTACAGTCTTTGCTCCTTTAGTGACTCTTAGGGGAGGTTATAACCTTTCTGTACCTCTGTTTCCTCTTTAGTAAGATGAGGATAGTAATAGTATGTGTCTTATTAGGACTGTAATGAGGCTTAAATATGTTGATATATGTAAAATTCATACACTAGTGTCTGGAGCGCAATTAGTACGCTGTAATTGTTAATGGTTGTCATTTAATGGAGATTTAGGAGGGAGGAGATAAATAATTGTGGTCAGTTCACCATCTTGACTCATGGTGAATGAGGGAGCTCATATTGGGATGGCATGGTGTATGGGGAGTTAATATAGCTGATTACTTCTAAGCCACTTTGACTCAAAATTCTATGGTTCTAAGATTCCAAGTAGAGAAATAGGTGTTTGCCTTCAAAGAACTCATCATCTTGTTGAGAAAATAAGATGTGTTTTTTATTTTCATATCCCCAGGACCTGGCATGGTACCTAGCTCATAGTGAGGACCTAATATAACAGTGAGGACGTAATGTTTGAAGAGCAGAAGAATGAAGGAATGATACCTAAGTGTATAAGGGAAATGATGTTAGGGGCTGGCCCCATGGCCGAGTGGTTAAGTTTCCGCACTCCACTTCAGTGGCCCAGGGTTTGCCAGTTTGGATCTTTGGCGCAGACCTGGCATGCTAAGGCGGCATCCCACATAGAAGAACTAGAAGAACCTACAACTAGGATATACAACTAGGTACTGGGGGGCTTTCAGTAGGAAAAAACAAAGAGGGAGATTGGCAACAGATGTTAACTCAGGGCCAATCTTCCTCACCCAAAAAAAAAGAAAAACAAAAAGAAAAATGATGTTTAATGAAAAATAAACAGTATTGACAATGAAGAGTTTGAGGATAATAAGACTTAACTATGGCTGACAGCAGTTCCTCAGATACTTTTAGATTATTTATATTGTTTTATTTTTGCCTTTTTTTTATATCGAGGAAATTTGAAATTAAGACAGCTTAAAATTTTACCTCAAGTGTTTTATAATTTTCTTTTCCAGGGGGAAGGCTAGTGTAAACCACATGTAATTTCTGGGAACCAAAAGATTTACAATTAAAGACCACAGAAGTAAGGGTACCTAACTGGCTGACAGCATTTCTTTCTTTCCATCATTTGGTTACTTTCTTCTTCCTCTTCCTCTCCTCCTCCGCTTCCTCTTCTTTTTAAGGAGTTTCTTACTGCTCGAGAAGCAGCTGTTGCTTTCTGTTTAACTTAACCAAAAGATGTCCTGACTTCTTGGATGGATTTCAGTACATCAGTGAAGATCATAAGCTGTTTGATTGTTTAAGCAGAAGTTTACACAATCCACAGTTCTAAAATAACCCAACTTTAGAGGATAAACTTACTTTTGGAAGTAAACCAAGTTTTATGAACTTTTTGCCGTTTGTGATGACAGCTCTGAATACACTTGAATTTCTAAAGTCAGGTTCAAGGGCTAGGGTGTGAGTATTACCAGTCACAGTCAAACTCTGTAAAAATAGGTTTTACAGACCTTGAGAATGTCATGCTAAAAATTACCAAAGAATTCTTCTACCATTGTATAAGTTTGTTATGTTGGTCAAGTCTATGTTATAGCATTGGAATGCATCAAAATATATGTGCAATCAAAGCCACGACAGCTTTACTTAAGCCAGAAAGAACCTTAAGCTGATTTTTATCTACATAAAATGCTCGTCTGTCTGGGGCATACAATTTACAACTCATAATCCTTACCTACAAACTCTGTTTCATTCCAGTATCCACCTTTACAAAATTCAAAATCAAATGTTAACCAGGTCCAACATATTGAGGATGAAGTATACTAGGTAAGTACTAACCATCATGAAAATTATTATCCTTATATTCATATACGTAGTAAATAATAAAGATTTTATAAGATAATATGCTTTAAAAACATATGTAACACTTACATATATAAGAGCACTTGCATTGATTTTTTTAGAAATGATATTTGGTATCTAATGCATAAAAAACTTTATCAATCACATAGGAGACCTATAGTCAGTTAATCCAAAAACTGTTAAACCTGGGAGTCAAGAAGAATCACACATTAACAGCATAGTAATTTATTATAACTTAAGATACGCAAGCGCACATCAGTTGCCAAGCCCCCTTTTCCAAGTGGCGATCTGCTGATGCTGTTTGATGTGGACATTCTGGCCCATAATGAATCCTCTGTGAATTCCAGTTTTAGTTTCTTTACAAAGGAATGAAAATTTTAAGATATTTACAAAGCCGTCTGAAAACAGAATGCTTTGAGATCTTTACGATATTTTTCCAATCTTTGATATTCTCCTCACCCAATTTAAATTTGTCAACTCACCTTTATTGGATATTTCTGAATTACTCAAAATTAGCTTACGTGGAAACAACGGTTTCTATCTTTTTTGTACTCAAGTTTCATTAGCTTATATAAGTTTTATTTAAATTATGTAATTGCAGAAAATGTAAGATAATCATAAATAGCTTGGGGGAACAAAGAAGACTGGCTCTCAGCAAATGTCCCACTCAGCTTTTGGAGACAGAAATAAGTGACTGCCCTCAGCTGCCAGCATTGAGCGTGCCTTGATTGCTGGTCTGTCTGTTTTACAGAGAGAAGGGACGGCATGGTTCGTCCATGCTGAGTTGCTAAGTGGAGGTGGGAAAAAGAGCAGTGGTTTCAGGCAAGAGTGGGAAAATGCCTGCAGGGTAGGCGGCTGACATAATTGGTGGCATTATTGGGACACATAAGGATTGAATGTCCCACCTAACAGCTTTAGAATTCAATTTTTCAAAAAAGCAAAGTGAACAAACAAAACACAATGTTCTTAACAAAAAAAAAATTCTGTTTACTTTCAGCAATTACCAAGAGTCTATTTTTCATAGCCTTTTGTGACTTCCATAGCATGAGCTTATTTTTGCCAATATGCAGATAATAATGCACAACAGTTTTGAGATCTTTGCTATTACTAGTAAGAAAGAAATGTGAAGGAAAAGAACCCCCACAGATTAGAAACCAGGAGTTTTTTTGTTTTTGTTTTATTTATTTATTTATTTTTGGTCCCGATTCCTAAATTAACTAAATGTGTGATCTTGAGCATATTATTTTCTCTAGGTTTCAATCCTCTTCTGAAGAATCAAGGCCTGGTTGGATTCTCTCTAATACCCCTTGAATTCTAAAATTTATGACTATCACTGCCAAATATTGACTGTCAGCATTCGGGACGGTGACCAGGATTACTACTGGGTTAATGCTAAAGCAGCAGGGTGACAAGGGTGCTATTGTCCTCCAAGTTTGGCTCTCCTTAAAACAGAATGAAATGACTTGTACAAAACTGGAAAATGAGCTGGGGAGCTGAAGGGTCAAACAGCCTTTCTTTATGCTTAATGTTCTATTCTGTTGGCTGGGAAGAAATAACTTCAAGCATTTTATAGGTTCTCTCCAATTCTTGCAAACCATCGACCATACCATTCACTTATCCCGGGACCACTAGAGAAGGGTCCTAACTGGTGTGCCCCTTCCCATTCTTGGCTCCCTTTTATCTGCTCTCCACATTGCAGGCCTAGTGTTCTTTTTGAAATACGTTATTTTATCCGGTCATCTCCACTCTCTCCATCCCCACAATAAAAACACCTTCGTAGTTTTCCATTACAGTGACCAAAGTCCTTATCATAGCTGAAGGACTCTGCACATCTCAAACGGGTCACATTTGGATGTGGGAAGCACTGTTTCTTTGTTTTGTGAGAACTCTTCCCATATGGCAAGATGCTTAATGTGACTGGCCGGCAATCATTATTATGACCAAAAATGCTGCCCTCTCCCCCACTGATCCAGAAGCACCTTCCAGCCTCTTCTCTTATTACACATCAGCCTTTTTGTCAGTTCTTTGAAGGTGCCATCTTCCTTCTGCTAGTCTTTGAAGCAGCTGTTCCTTCTCCTTAGCATGTTGTTCCCCTCAAAGTAAATCTCCCCTGGCTTCCCATATTATACCACTCTTTTTAATATACACTCTTACAACCGTATTCACGTCCCCTTTGTAGTGTTTATCATAATTGTAATTTCACTATTTTGGTGTGTGAGTGATTATTTGCTTAAGGCCATTCTTCTCCCCTAGACTGTAAATTCTGTGATTTTACATCCGTTTTGTTCCAGCTGAATCTCCAGTACCTAGTGCCTGCCTGTAATACACGCAATGCTCCACAAACATTCAATGCATGAATGGAAGAATATTAATTACGCCAGCACTTACTTGAACATGGAACTGTAACATTTTTAATACAAAATCTTGAATATAGTTTCCCAGTAACACCTTAGTTCAGTCTGACACTCTTTATGCCAGTTCGTATGTTCCAGAAGCTTTACCCCTAGAGCTCCCTATCATAGTCGTAGCATCTCCAAAAGAATTTAAAAAGAAAAAGGAACCCATGTAGCCTAGAAACAGGAAATATAAAGCCTATCAGGTGACTATAAAGCCAACCTAAATTTGTTAGCACAGAGCTAAGATACCATTAAAATGTTTCAGATCATTTATATGCAAAATTAGGCAAATGTTCAAGGCTTTTAAGAATACAATAATATCATTCAAAACATTTAAGCCTATATTCTAAGTTTTTGTTCATTTATTTCCTCTAGCAAATACGATTCCTGTATCTAACAGGTGCTTAAGGCCCTTTGATTGCAGTGTGGAAGAAATCGGAGGAGAGGAAAATTACACACCACCCTCATTTACAGTAATGGCTTGAGGGAAATTGAGAATAAGAAAGAGATTTTGGCTACATATCGTTTGGCTAAACCAAAAGAAAGAAATACCCAAGAAAACTGCTCTTTTTTTTTCCATTTCATGTTTCTGAGAAAGGTGTCAAATCAGGGGACTTTTATCATCTATTTCCTTCTAAGAAGTCTTTTTGTTTTATAGCAATAAAGTAAAATTCTTAACACCACAGATTCCTGATTTGCTCAATCACATCAGGGCACCGGCACTGCTTCTATATGAAAAACTGACATTTGGGGACTAAAATGGGAAAAGTTCCTGAACCAGGAGGCAGGAAACCAAGATTCTGTCACTGGGGCTGTCATTAAACTTGTCTTTCCCTAGATAAGGTGATTATCGCCATCAAGAGATTGACTTTATAACAGTTAAGAGCCCTTTCCACACTTAGGTGCTGTGAATATGGCAGTATTGCTCTCGATGCCTGCGTCTTAGAGGCTCACTGAAATATGACCAATGGCCAACTCTTACCCTGCAAAGAATGTATTGTTGTCCATAGAATGGTCCCTCATTCTGCAACAAGACAAGCATGTGATTACTCTGGGTCTTTATCCAGCTCTATTTTGGGAAATATTCTGGTACTGTGGATTTCTACTGAAGAATTTCACTAACGTCTCCCAAATTACAAATTTGCCTTTCTTAGCATCAGTATGGGAAAGATGATTGAATTAAGAGTCAAAGACGTGGGTCCCCATCACTCTCTTAGACTCAACAAGCTATGTGACTTTAGGCAAATTATTTAAACTCTGTGAGTTTCTCACCTGTGCAGTGATAATGTCCTTTCTTCAAAGGGAATAATACAGAGATTAAATAAGAGGTTGCATTTGAAAGCACTTACAATTCACCGGCACTACGAGATTTGCCTGGAGTTACCTGGTGAATAGTAAGCTCTAAATTAATATGGTGGAATTTATTCTTTAAATTTTAATTATTTCTTATATCAATTATTTTTTTAATTGAGTTCTTAATAGTGTACGTCAATGTGAGATTTCAGTTGTACATTATTTCTTTTTTTTTTTTTTAAAGATTTTATTTTTTCCTTTTTCTCCCCAAAGCCCCCCGTACATAGTTGTATATTCTTCGTTGTGGGTCCTTCTAGTTGTGGCATGTGGGACGCTGCCTCAGCGTGGTCTGATGAGCAGTGCCATGTCCGCGCCCAGGATTCGAACCAACGAAACACTGGGCCGCCTGCAGCGGAGCACGCGAACTTAACCACTCGGCCACGGGGCCAGCCCCAGTTGTACATTATTTCTTGACTGTCACCACGTAAGTGCTCCCCTTCGCTCCCTGTGCCTACCCCCCAGCCCCTTCCTGTGGTAACCACTGAACTGTTTTCTTTGTCCGTGTGCTTGTTTATATTCCACATTAAATATGGTGCAATTTAAGTCTTGTTTAACATTGACGACTTACTGGAAAGCCTGCAGAAAAAGTGATTTTTATGGGACATGAGTGTTATAATGTGTGTTATTATTTAAGAACGTTGATTGTTTTGCTGATAAGCGTGAAAACGTGAGATTAAAGGTGTATCATTTATCTTATTGGAATATGCTTCAGGTGAGTGTATTCTGACCAAATTTTTAGCAATAGAAGCCATGTCAGAGACTATACTTTCAAAATAATAATAATATATTATTATTATTAAAATCAGGCAATTGTGATAAATCAAAATACCTATGACTACATGGCATGGAAATTACCTTGGAACTTTAACATCCAGGGGATTATCCCCAGATTAACAAACATATACATAAAGAACTATGCCGTCTTAACAGGACTCAAATGAAAATAAATGAAAGACTGTTAATTATAATGAGTATTAATAATTACTGAGCTCAGCCCTGGGATTTCAGTAAACGCTTTCTGTGGGTAAATGAAAAGTTGAGATAAGACTTGACCCCTGGACACTGGAATTTCAGATACAGAATTCATCCTTTGTTTTTCACATGTTAAATTCGAGATCCTGTCAGACTAATTCTATAGTCTCTGCCTTAGTCTTATCTTAACCTTAATGTTTATGGTTACATTTTTTGATACTTTTTCTTGTTTTTAAACAAGCAACAGACAATTCTCAAATTGGAAATTCATCTTTTGTTTATGTGTGTGAGGAAGATTGGCCCTGAGCTAACATCTGTGCCAATCTTTCTCTATTTTGTATGTGGGATGACACCACAGCATGGCTTGATGAGCTGTGTGTAGGTTTAACCTGGGGATCCGAACCTGTGAATCCTGGGCCGCTGAAGTGAAGCTTGGGAACTTAACCACTACACGACCAGGCCAGCCCCTCATCTTATTTTTCAATGTGTATTTAGGCAGGATTAAATTTGTCTGCCTTAAACACTTTAAAGTTGAGAGTCTTCCTAGTCATTTTTTTCAATTATAAATCAAATTTGATTTGCTTTGATACAGTTCCAATAATTTATGTTTCTCTCTACACGAAAAATTCAAAGGTAAGCACATTTTCCTGTTGTTTAGGCTGAACAATTTTTTTCTTTTTTTTAATCTACTGTTATTTTGCCTTTTGTAATTCAAAAAATGTAAGCTATCTTCCCAGAAGACTTTTGAACAGCTTCTCCTGATAAAGAGTTTGTGAAATGATAATGTATTCTCTAAAACTGAAGAAAAAAATGGACGTGGCAATCTATGTACACTGATGTACCTTGTCAGTATACAATCTGTCTTATCGTCATCTGGACATAACTTCGTCTTTTATCAATATTTATTTACATCAAAGGAAAACATTTCACCATATTTGTAATTTAAGATGTAACTTAAAACTGTGAAAGGGCTAATTTACCTTCAAAGTATTCTATGAATTGCACTGCTTAATTCATTTCTTCTTGCAGAATTTATACATGTCAGCTTAGCGAAAGAAGAGAATAATTAACTCTGATTACCTACCATAATAATCTATTAACTGTGTGCTACCTGCCCCACCGTGAACTATTTCTCTGTTATCCAAGCTTTTTTACATTCTTCAATCAAGGGATCTGTTTGTTAGAACTGTGCTTTGCAGCCACAAGAATAATTTTCACCCATATGTTGTTTTTATTTTAAAACCATGGGGATTTTAAATCTTGGCAGTATTTTCAAATATAATTAATTTTTCACTCATGCTCTGTGCGATTTCAGTAGAAAGATTTTATCCTTGCTTCTTTCTTGAAGACTTGAGGACATATGTTTATAAAGTACATTTCTTTTATTTTAAATCCTTCACCCTCATGAAAACAATGCTTGAAAGATCCAAATTATCACAACCCCAAACAGATGGGAGAACGACTGTGACTAACAGGTTTTCCTCTGAGAGTTTGTCAGTATCTCATCTTAATGAGGAAGCAAAGTTTAGATATTGATAACGTGCTAAAGAGTAGAGCATTAAAGAGCAAATTTTAAAAGTTAACAACAAAACGAAGTCTAAGGTTTTATCCTCAGCAGGAAGTATTCAGCTGATGAAGAACTTAGTAAGCATCTTCCCTCCCGCCCCTCCCCCTGCCCCTCTGGATAAAGACGCCTAACCCCAGTGGAGGAGGATGGTCAAGGAATCAGACCTTGATTGATTAGGCCTATGGGATGCTTGCCTGTCTCTTCTACACTGTTCCACAGGCCATTTTGTCACCGATGTGTTTCAGGTTCCTTTAACAGGAGGAACTGAGTTTAATACTCAGTTTCCCATGTTTAAAAATGATTATTTCTTCCTCATTTATCTCATGAAAACTGGAAAACAGTATAGCGGCTGCAAATTTCCATGGAAAAGTTGTACTGGAAACCAATGATTTACTAACTAAAGTGTAAACTTAGTGGAGAGAGAGAGAGCAGAAGCAAGCTGAGAGAGAGACAGAGAGAGGGAGAGAGACAGAAAGAGCCAGAGTGAAAAGGGAAGGAGAAAACGAGAGGACAGCTTTTCCCTTATTTTCTGGACTTTAAAAGTATATTACAATTCTCATTAAAAAAAAAAAAAATAGCCTCCAAAAACTGAGGAGAGGATATCTGAAAACAATCTGTTAACATTGACCCATTCTACAAATACCTGCTTGTCCCCCATAGCTTTAAGGGCCTGTGAAGCCTTACACCACGGGGCAGGTCCGTGGATGCCATGCCATTTAAAAGGGGGCTTTCGGAGTTTCTGCAACAGGGCATTGCCTGAGATTCCCAAGAAGAATGAAGTCCCTTAGCATTTCACAGCAGGAAATTTTGTGGCTAAGCCAGAGACTTAACGTTGCTAGATCAGTGAAACATTGTAACTCTGCTCAGGGGTGTCTAGTCCCCGTTCGTCCGCTGCTGGCTTTTAAAATGAATCTTCCTTGGATGTCACTCGGATCGCTTATACTTAAATGATCCCCGGGGAAGTTGATTTCCCAATCTCCTTTTGCAAATTTGACTATTTAAATAAGACAGTCCAGTGACTTTATATTTACAGATACATTCTTTTAGACCTTTTTATGCTTCCCATCAATGTGACTATGTAGCACCATGCAGGACACCTGTAGCAGCGACACATCCGCCTGGACCCCAGCCGTGCACATTGCTTAAGCAAATTAATAATAGCCTAAGAGAGCAAGCAGAGTAAAACCACTCCTACGAGATTTAGTGATTCATATTCAATTTAGTGATTATTTACAGAATTGTTAGAAATAATAAAGTAAATAGGATAACATTCATATAGTTAACTGCGTCATTTCAAAAGCTTATTTTATCTGACGCGGACGAAGGGGCTAACCGGTACAACCTATAGAAATTTTAAAGGAGAACATCGCACATTATTACACTTTGTAAGTTCTGTCTCATTTCCTACCTGGAATACATGAAACCATATCTCAATTGCCAATACTACCAAACTCATAATCAATCCCATAGGCCATTTTAATAGGAAAACATTAGGCATTTTAAAAAGAAATTAAGTTACAGCAAACTCCGTTAAGGAAGCGAAATGAAAGTAAAGGCAGAGCGCTGTGTTACTCACCATGTTCTAGACTGAAAGTCCCTCTCAGATCTAGGCAAGCGTACTACAAGGTGTAGGAGAGATGTGGAGAGGCTGTCTTTATGACTCTTTGAATCAAACAGTAACTAAGTGGTTTAAGTAGAAACATGTATTTTGAAAGGTTAATCCACCCATGCACAGGGAAACCCCTTTTTTAAGAAAGTCACTCTGCTGGCTATTAATATTCACCTCTCGGATACAAATACAACCTACAGATAAGAGATTCACGACCTATGTGAAAATACCACAGAGGATTCCCTCTTAGTCTCTATGCTGTAATGGAAACATAAGAAAACAACATACCTCTTCAGGCAATCGGGGGTACTACAGGAAATCCACCTGCCCACTTAATGGAAAAGTTATATCAGCTTAATAGGACCACAACACAAAAACATAAATGTAGAATTAGCATAATTTACTGTAAGGACCACACAGGTCACACACTCATTTCTAGGAATGTTCCTCTGCTTCATCTTCCTATTTCTTTCCCTGAGCGAGCTAGCACCCAGGTTAACATTTAAACACTCATCGTTTAAAGTAATTTAGAAATAAGCCCACTACATTTAAAAAAAGGAGTTGCTGAGTGTTTTCTTATTTAGAGGGGAAATTATATTTATAGTCTCTCTATTGCTTCCCCAGCATTACAGTATATGAAGCATGTATATTTTTCTCATCATACTAGAAAATAGTCTATGTACTTATTAGCAGTGGCAAATCTCTCTGAAGTAATAAAGAAATTTGTACCAGTTTAGGAATGAAATCATTGCTGATGAAGTACCCAATAGTAATCGTTAATGATTTTTACACCACTTGTTTATACTGAGGTATTCAGTATTTAAGTAAACAGCAAATAGCATATTGGCAATCTCCCGGAGAAGATAGATTGTATCAGAGTTTGTTTGGTCCACTTCAGCTGTCATGACAACAGGAAGTGAACTGTAGAAAAATGGAGTGACACTCTGAGTTAAAGATGATCCCACTTCTGCAATTCCACTTCTACAAACAGGCTTTGGAAAAATCAATGAATCACAAAGGGAACTTATTTTAAATGACAAAATGTTATAAATATCAATCCTGGGTGGTGAAGTCATGAAGGTTTGTTATATTTTTCTTTATGCTTTTTTGTATTTTCAAAAATTTTTCAGAAGAAAAAATAGTCCATAACACAATGTAGCTTGCACATGCAGTCAACCTAAAAAAAAAATGTAAACAGAAACTAGGAGGTAAATAATGTATCCTTAATCTGAGTTATTAAATATATTTGATATGAAAATACTGTTGTTTTAAGATCTCCTTAAGTCTTTTGATTGTCTTTTAAAAAGTCTTTTGAATTAACACAAAATGACATTTACCCTGTTAGTTTCTTTTCATGTGAGAAAAAGATTTACTTAATGTTTCATGAGAATATGCCATTTTAGTGTGATACCAAAAAAGCAAGGAGAAATTCATCAGCCAACAGCAAGAAAGTGGAAAATTAAGCCATTCTTATAACCTGGAATCTTTAGATCTAACTAATGTCTTCCTTTTTCAGAAATTTCTTTTAAAATTACTGAGTGCTATACAAATGCCTTATGTAATTGCCATTATTACAACTTTGAAGTGTTCCCAAAGTGTGTCTGAGGACCAGTCTTGTCTCAAGCTGTGCACCTCTTTATTTGACAATCACATAAATTAAAGACAGTGGAGAAAGCACAGAAGTTTGTTTCAGAGTCTACTGAAGGTTAAGCAGGAAGATTATTCAAGTTAAAAACAATGGGATGGATGGTGGGGGTAGTGATGCTAGTCAATGGAAAATGGAAGAAGACATCATTTTTAATTCACCTTATGGAAATACTAGAGAAGAGTGTCTATAAAACACAAGGACAGATCTTGTTATTTCTACCTCCTATCATTCTAACTGTAAAAGCGAAGCTGGACTGTCTGTAGAACACCACAGTGAAATAAAGCCATTACTGGTCCATCAAGCACTGTATCACCTCTAGTCTACATCTAAGCCACTTCACATCAATTGGAAGCAAAAGCTGGCTATCTGCCGACCAAATGATTTTTACTGTTCAAAAGAGAGCATTTTGTCTATTGATTTACCTTCAGGGAAAAATAAGGAAATGAGTTGAAAAAAAATTTAATAAAACTTGAAGACTAGTGCTTAAAGTGATTTATCCAAAATTAATTTCATATGGTTGAAGGTACAAGCGTCTGAGGGAAAAGAGGGAAAAAGGAGAAAATAAGACCCGTGAAGTAAGACAAGCCCATTGAGAGTTGAGTTTGGGAGAAAGGAAGTTACATTCAACGTTTCTTCCTTTATCCAGAAGTAATATTAAGAGTATCGAAGAGCCTAAGGTAAGAGATTTCCAAGCTTCAGGCTCGGGAAAGAGAACATCCAATCTGTCTCTAAAGATGGGCTGAATGTTATTTGGTAATAAGGCTCTCATGGACCTCAGCTGCGCCTTGTGTGTAGGCTGTGTGTCCACAGGCATCCTCAATCCTCAGGAAGACAGGCAGAGTGCTTCCACATGCTTGCTTTCTGGCACAGTTCCAGGCCTCTCCTCTCCCTCTCTGCCGTGAACTCAGGCTCTCTTCCCTCTCAGCCTTCCAACATCTAAGATTCCAAATTATAGGTAAGAATGGAGGTTCAAGAGACAATACTGTAGATGCCACAGTAGAGGAGTTTGCTTTCATAGGCTTCACCACCATCAGGTTTTCTAGGAAATGTGGTAAACCTAATCTGGCAATGGTGGTCCCATCAAAGTACAGTTTTCTTGGGAGTTGTTCAAACTAGATTCTGTCTGTTGGGTGAGAGCTTTCTGTGGATTAGGGACATCTGATGGCCCTCCAGAGTCCTTCAAGAGGGAGGCCATGGCTTCTTGCCAACTGTGGTCCTTATTATTTTCATGAGAGATTCAAAACAGAGAGTGTATTTCCATTACAATCTCAGAACATCACCTGCAATATTACTTAAAGAACGGAGATGGCTGTGCCAGGAGCCTCAGCTGGATGGATACCAAACTAGAAGGGTCATGTCATTATTTGTGCTCTCCTGTCTCCTAGCCTAGTTTATTAGGAACAAACCTTAGTGTTAATTTGGGCTTTCTATTTCATTAAAAAAAATGACATTTCTTTTTCTTTCAGATTCAAACTCCCATAACAACCAGGAGCATAAATGATTTCACAATTTGATGAAATTTCATCTGGATGAAAATTGACATAGAGAATGGACAGTTTGTCATCATTTTGCAAAATTGAATACCCATTCATAAAACTCTGGGAACAGTTATATTCAGGATATAATGGTTAAATTTGATTTTTTTAATCCATTCTTTTTTTCCCCCAATAGAACTGTCATTTTAAGGAATGGAGTAGTTCTCTGCACTTTTGCTTAGTTCTCTCTCATTACGTGTGAGCGAGCATGCCTTTTTTTTTTTTTAACTCCAATATGGACAACAAAGTGCTTAACAGCATTTGACTTAAACCATTAAAATATCACAATTCTGCTTTTTCCTAAGGACTGGAACTGAATTTTGTTCTGAAAAATTCTTCCAAAAAGGGGACATATCTGGCAGGCAATTGGGAGGGAAAAGGGGCATAAATCTCCTTTCTAAAGAGGATGAAAGGATGGATATGCATCTTGGATGTAGATAAATCAGAAATGCAGCTGTTTGGGAGCAAAGTCCAGTTATCGCTGCAAGCGAGGTCTAAAGATGTGGTGATCTTTACAAGGCACCCCCAGGTGTCGACAGAGTGGAGCCGTCCCAGGAGAGCCCATTGAACCTCAACCCCGTTGACTTTTACCCTCACCATAACTGTATTGATTCCTGTTTTCAATACACGTGAATATATTTTCTCATCCATTCAGGAATCACACCTGCTTTCAACATTAAATTTTCTTTGGATCGTTCCTATCTTCCTGGAATTACCACCCAAAGAGCATTAACTTAGAAGTCAGGTATTTTGGACTGAATTCTGTAAGACCAACATTGAGTAATTTACATGTTCTCCAACTTTGTGAACTCCGAGCTTGGGTATTAGAAGCCCTACGCATCCTACGTGAAGGCCCATTTTTCCTACAGCAGTTTCTTGTTTTCGGTTGAAAATATAAAACAGAAAAATAACTTCTGATCTTAAGCTGTGAGTTCCACCCTCTATGACCCTTGTTTACAGCCTGTCGTCTTCACGTGATCTTCAGATCTTACCTCCAAATCTATAGCATTGTGGGGTTCGTGCACTCGGAAATAGACAGGAACTTTAAAACTGTAAAAACAGTTACTAAGGTGATCAGCTTTATGGATATTCTAAGGAAAAGTCATTTACTATGCTGAAGTGTGGAAAGGATCTTCACTGCTTCATCCCAAAGGACTCAGAAGATTACATAACAAATGTAAAACTTTACCTCCAGCACCTTGAAACTCACAAGCTCATTTTAAAGCTTATATTGGAAATCGTTTTATACACGGAGGAGAAAAATCCGGAGATCTGTTAATAAAAGTTTAATTTAAACCAATGCATTATTCTCCAGTGGCCTTGGTTTTAACAGCTTCATTACAAATCAGATTCATTTAAACCCTGAAGGCTCCTGTTCCTTAATATAAAAATGAGATTGGGACAGATCATGCCTAAAAATCCTGTCTGGGTCAAAGATTCTATAATTTGGTGTCACCCCAAAGAGCAAACAGTACATTTCCATTTTGATTGGTTTTATGGTTTTTAAGTTCTCTTGTATAGTTGAGAAAAAATATTGCAAAAATATGACTCTTACATTGTTCTACAGCGTTTCCCTTGAGTTGATTCTACTCATGGAATTATATTAACTCTTTCAGCTCTTAAAGTATCAAAGACCTGGAAGAGTTGGACTCCAGCACAATTAAAAGGTTATCTACTTTTGAGTGCCTAATTTACTGCCAAGAGGTAACTAGGCCTTAGGAAAAACTGTTCTCATCATGTCCTTTCCTGTTCTGTAAAAACATTTGACAGTAAGGGGAAGTACTTCCCACTTAAGAAAGTTTTCTCTATTTTACAAAGATGCTAGGGTTCCGGGAAGTAAAGAGTAGCCAAGGATCCAAAATAATAATGATTTTTCCTTTAATTACAAATGTCAAACATAGGAATTACGCAAAGTTTGAGTATAAAACTATTTTATACGCAAAGAGAAAAATATAGAGAAGCAACTTCTGATATTAGGCTGTGGTTTCCAAAGCTGGCAACCATTTTCAGAAAATTTAGTGCATATTCCTCCAATTTTTTTCTTTGCTATACACATAATAATGGCTATCATTATTAGGCATAATATTTTGTTACTGGATGAAGCTAACAAGTTTTACTATTGGCGGTAATATTTCTGATTGGGTGAAACTAAGAACTCCCTCACCCAGTCTGGTAAGTTATAGTCTCTCCTTTATCTATTAAAATGAAGAGAATAAAAAATAATGTCATAAATTCAAGAGACTTTCATTGTCATTTTCTCTGGTTTTTAAAGATTGTGAATAAATGAGCCATGTAATAAAAAGAGTAAACACATGGACAGAGCCCACTGATGAAATTAAACCAAGTTTATAATAAAAATTACCATGGATAGTTTAATAAGGTATCATCATTGTTGTGTTGCATGATTAAGCATAAATGGAAGCAATTCACGTATTCATGTTTGATGATGGTGATGGTTGGGAATAACGACTGGAAATAATTTCTGACCAACTATTATGTATCAAATGCTTTACACACATTATCTCTTTGCTACTTAAGGTGAAGTCTTTGGGCCGCAGGAAACTTGGTAGAAATGCAGAATCTCAGGGCCCACCTCAGACTTAATGAATCAAAATCGGCATTTTAACAAGGTCTCCAGGTATGAGAGGGAGTCTCACCAGCGAACCTTAAAGTTTGAGAAGTGCTGCATTATCTCATTTATACTTTACAGGAACTAGCAAGTAAGGTATCACCACCTTCCTATTTCTCATGGGAAAAATGAAGCTCAGAGGGGCAGAGTTGATATTCAAAGTATTTGACAGCTGGTTCAACACAGGCACCAGCTAATAAAAGTGGAAGTCTGAACAAGAGTAGGTGTAAGTATCCAGTATCAGTGCCGCCAAGAACTGAAGTTCCTGTCTAAGCTGCCTTATCCCAGCCAGTAATTAAAATAGCTGGGATTCGGCCCGGGCTTGTGAGTCTCAGAAACACATACTTTTCCCGCTATCCCACACAGTGATTATTATGACTGTTACATAAATAAACCAAAAATTTGTAAGGTCAGTTGGGGTGAGAAGTGGATCCAAAGCTGAACTTAAAAGATTTCACTGTTTCTATTTTCCCTCTCCCCATTCCTTTCTTCATTCACTTTAACCTCTCTGCCCAACCCCTCTGCTGAATCTATCCAGGCCCCAAGTGAGCCAAAATGTGATGTCTCAGTCAAAGACACAAAGCTCTGTGCCCCCAAGGAGGGATAGAATCTGACATTCCACGGGTTGGAAATTTAACTGCAAAGATTCTGCAGAAAATGTAATCATTTTGCTTCTGTGACTGCTCTTCTCACAAGGAGTGATTATGGAGTATTTCTGGTGACACCCCAGTAAAATCTACATCATCTCCTGCAATGAGGAAGTCCATATTCATTTTCCTCCCCCGGGTCCTTCCATTCACAGTCCAGCAGGACCGTCATCCTCTCCTTCTTCCCTGGTCAGTGTCATGTCTCTCAGGAGACTGTGCCAGGTTCAGCCGGCAGTGTCTGGAGGATTCCTTCTTTCATTCCTAGGAGTTGAGGAAAGGGATGCGACCTTTCTAGGGTTGTGACCACAAGTAATGGGAAAAGGAATATTGGTTTGTCTGAAAAATGTCATCTGCCAGTTACAAGCTGTGACTACACATTCCTTCTCAACACAGTCAAAGCAAAGTCAGGGCTATGTCCAAACCTCAATGCTGGAAGGATTTAGGACATATCCCCCCCTTTTTTTTTAAAGCTTTTTATTGATGTATAATACATAGAAATAGTGCGTGCATTATAAGTATACAGCCTGATGAATCTTCAAAAACTGAATATACTTGTGTAACCAGCACACTGATCAAGAAGCAGACATTACCAAGAAAGTAGCCTTTTAATTGCCCAACTACGGCAGGGCTTGTGAATAACCAAGGGCGAGTAACCTCCTATTTGTGACCCATCGCATCCCAATGAAGTCAAATTAGTGAGCGTAGTCATGAACTAAAGTCCAGGCAGACTGGAGGATATGGAGTCGGAGAGTAAATTGTGGGTAGGGTGTTTGCTGATTAGAATTGGGGAACCTGAATCTAGAACCTGATTCGAGAACCACCAGCTTCTTGTTTGTTGGGTCTGACTTCAGAAGCTGTGGCATTATTCCCAGCTCTCAAAGTCTACTGCATTTTCTGGAATTGGGTCTCCCACGTTTGTCCAGCTCCTGGAGGGCCACTGCCAACTCAACTTTTCTTACTTCGTCTCAATGTGTGAATATCAAGATTGTTCAGACATCCTTGGCTATACACATATTCCACTTGGACCTGGCCTGTTTCTCCTTTGTCAAGAATCTTCCTGTCACTTTTCCCAATTGATTTGTTGTGGTTGCCTTCCAATTGGAATGGGAAGCCATGAGAATGTTACTGTCTACTCTGGATCACTTGTTTTCAGGTGGCAAGGTCGTTCTACATGGTGTGTATGTCTCTGAGTCCATGAACCACATCACAAACCTCTCATTTGGCTGTTGGTTTTTCTCAGGCTCTGAGGCTTCCATCCTGTCTTATGTCACTGCTATAGTATAACAAGACACAACGTCTACTCCTTAGGAGCTTAGAGGCACGTTCTCTGTGAATTTCTCCAGTTGACAGTAGAAGTACCTTATGCCCATAGTTCGAAGCTTGCTTGATTACAAGTCATACAGTGATAGCCACCTCCATAAGGAATCTGGCCTCTGTTAGGAAACAGAGCACTAAGTCTGTGACAATCAAAGCACGGAGGATACCAACCTAAATACTTGTCATTTCTCGGGAAAATTATTGCTTTGTGGATGCTGGGTGAAAACTCATGACAGCTTCATAACTTCACAAGAGAGAGATTGAATTTTCCTTGTTAGTGAAGCAATGCAATAGTGAGTTAAGTTTGGATCTCTACTTGAAATAGCCAGTTTTGAACCATGCATTCACCCTCAGATTGTAATTCAGATCTCAATGCCATTTCATCAGTGTTTCATTGGTAACTGGTAGAGTTCTGAAGAAAGAGAGCAGAAGCAAACTTGCCTCTTGAGGTCTAGGCTCAGAAATGATACAGCTCTGCTTCCTTACTATATTGGCCAAAGCAACCTGCAAGGCCAGCCCAGACTCAGGGAGTGGAGAAATAGACTCCACCCTCTATTGATAGGAGAAGCAATGTGATTTTACAGTTTTTCCCATCAAGAGGAGAGACCTGTGTCTGTCCCACGTGCTCTTCCCCCGCCCTCCTCCTAGTTAATGGCTAACCAACCCCCTAAAGCATAATTGCCTATCTTGGCCAGCTGCTAACTGGAAACATATATGTCAGTCCCGTTGAGACTAGAAATGCCTCCCTGAGACCAGCCCAAATTGGCAATCCACGGAATTGTGAGCTAAATAATTGGTTGTTTTAGAGTGATTTGCTACACAGCAAAGACTGATAGAATGCTTTATCAGCTACTACAAAATGTACAAGAGCTGTTTAATATTCAAATTTAATTCTAGTTTATTTTTGTCCTTTGAAAAACATGAAAGGGCATCCAATTCACAGCTCACAGCCCCACTTTCAAGAGAAATAAACCAAAAAACACTAACAATCCTCCATCGTTTGCTCTGTAATCCCTCACGCAGGTCTGGAGCCCTTCTTGCCTTGTTCAGAAGCCAGTCTGCCAAACCCACTGCCCCCCAGGCACCTCTCTTCCTGTCACTCTCAAAGCTGTGCTGCTCTGCCTGCTGAGGGCGTGACTCCAGGGACCTGCCTCTGCCTGTCCTCTCATCCTCACTTGCTCACAAAGACAGCGGTAGCCCGTGCTCCTTGGAAAGCTGAGCTCTTTTTGCACTATGATTGCTTTTCTTACAAAGAAACCTAAAAATCTTCCAAAGAAAAATGTCTCCACCTCATTACCTAAGCAAACTCTTCTAGGGGTGATCAGTAGAAGTCAAGGAGCCTGGGAGTGTGAGAATCATTTGCATTGTCACGTGGGGCGCTGGCCATGCTTTTTTCTGGACATAGTGACAAAGTCATCCCTGAGGAATGTACCCAGACTAAGAGGCTGAATGGGGAAAAACAAAGTGAGGTAAGGCTTCGAGCAAACAGAATTTACAGTTAGGAGATAATTTTTTACAAATATACATAATACCCTCCAGTTAGCAAGTAGTTCCAAAACAAGAGGAAATCAGAAAGCAACTGTTCTAGTATTTGCTAGAACTTAACGGGAAATGTCTCAGCATATGTTCAGCTTCAGCTGACAGCACTCCGAGCGTGCTGTGTGGTGCACTGTGGGCATCAGGCGCTCCCTGTGGGAGGCCAGGAGTTCTGACTTGCCAGTTGGTACAGAAAACTCAGTTAAAACTGTGAATTAGGATATTAGTTTACTGGAGAAATTCAGGAACAAAAGCCAAAGGGTAAACAAGCTAACGTATTCAGATAGCGAGCTGGGTCCGAGTCAGTTATCACACCTTGGAATCAGCTATGAGGGTCAGGAGTAAGAAACATTGTACCCAGAACCCTTTGAGATGAGACACTAAAATATCTTACTTGATTCTTTTCTTCCTAAAAGGGGTCTGTATCTGCCTGGGGGGAAGGTTGTACAGATTTAGACAGTGTGTCCCTGCCCCACCGTTAGGAGAACCCCAGGTGGGGAGTAAGGTGAGGCATAGGCTTGTTGAGTATGAGCAGCAGAAGGTGGAAAGGTCAAAGGCCCTCAGTGTAACCATCCCATCCCAGGGCCTTTCTTCAGGTCCACATCATCACAGGCATGGAGCAGACATGTTGGAGAGCCAAGGTCTTGGCCTGGGCAGAAAATTCTTTCTGTTTCTTTGCAGTGATGGTTATAGTAGACAGCAAAACTAAGCTGGACAAAAAGAAGAGAGATCAAGGTAAACATAAATGTGGCAGTTACAATAAAATAGGCTTAAAAATATTTGGAATGAATCTATGAAATAATTGTGTACTTATGGGAAATTATTTAAAAAAAGAGACGGGAGTGGATTGAGAACAATAGTTAATCTCTGACCTGGAGAAGTTCCCTCAGTGAATAGGACTGTGTTCATTTGCCATTTGTTAGTAATCTTGACCAATTAAAGGATGACTCAAGATCATGTACGATGTGCGGTTGAACAGAAGCTCTAAATTGTATTGGGTCAGAGTCTGGAAAGTTCAGTAAAATGTAACTTCCAGGGGAAGGTTGTTTTAGGTAGAGCAGAATCTAGTGGACATACAGACACTGCTCTCTCAACAGAACAGCTGCTTGGCTGGTGACGCTTGCGCAACTCTGGAAATTCTCTGTTTAAAAGGTGCTCTCCAGCTGCCAGTCTGAGAATTTAGGATTGCGAAGTCAAGTTTAGTTATCCTTAGAGGGTAGAGCTAAAATATGCTGTTTAGAATATTTGTACATCTTTGGTAATCATGTTGCTACCCTGACTGGGGAAAAACTGTGCTATCCTCATCCTGTATTAATCACCTTAAATATGGTATGATGTTGTTAGCATAGAGATTTCGGCAACAAAATCTTATAAAGGCATTCCACTTTCTCAGCTCAGACTTCAATTTGAGCACACACTTCATACATTCTACAGCAATTGTTGTCACTGTAGTTGTGGGTGAGAGCTTGCAGATTCTTGAATGTAAGTGCTATGACTAAAGACGAAGCTGTTGCATCACATAATTTGAGACAGCAGATACAGGGAATTAATGGGCTATTAAAATTGCTATAGTCTTAGAGTAGTTATAAAATGTACATGACAATGCAAAGAATTATACCATCTGCCGTGATTTTAATTATGTCAAGCAGGTGCAACTACAAATTGCGGTCCATATTTTTGAGGAGTAGAACTTGCATTTTGCCGGGCTCACTGATGAGTAGCCTTGGCTTTTAGGTCCTAGGTTGTGGTTTTTGGCTCTGTGATGGCCACATAACGCTCCACAACTCTACAAGACAGTATTGTAACTGCAAGCTGTGTGTGTGTATATATATATATATATATATTTACCTTCATAGTCCAAGACATCAGATGACTCATGGCTTAACTGATGCATACATGTAAGATATGGATTGTCTTTGGAATAGGAAGGAAACCTCCCAAAGGAGAATAGGAATAACATCATCTCTCTCTCTTTTCCTCCCTACTGCACATGATATTGAGCATGCAGTGTTAGGATCTGTTGGGATTCCTGTGCAAGGTGAGGAGCTGTGGCAGTTGTGCCGCTGGAGGACCATCTTTTCCTTTGGACTCTGAGTGCATAAACTGTAACACCGCTAAAGATTGGAGGGCCAACATAGTAGGTGCTATTTCAGAGTCAGCTGTTCCTCCTAGCCTCTCCTGAATAGGAGCTGCTGCTCTCCTTTGCCTGGCTCCTTCCTCATGGCCACTTGTCCTTCAGCTCGTTCTCCCAAGAATCTGTCAGAATTTCATTAAATCATGTTTGAGGTTAGTGCTCTGAACAGCACCAGAGCTTTAGTTGCCTTTAGATTCCTGACATGAGAGAGTCAGATACTTTTGGTTTTCAAATCTTGGCTTTGTGATCTTGAGCACGATGACTTTTAGCCTCTTTGGGCCTTATTTTTCTCATCTGTGAAGAGGATTGTTATGGTGGTTGTTATTACTGTTGTCATTATCATAGAGTTGTTGTGAGGATTGAAGAAGCTGCATATGAAGTAGCCAGAATGCAGCGGGCATTCTGTCAAGCAGCGTGGGCAGCAGAGAACATTTCCTCTCAGTGGAGCCTGGACCCTAAGGTGTGGATTTATGAAGCTTCCCATGAGTCGGGGGATATGCTGTCTTCGAGCTCAGGCTACCCGGAGTTACAAAGGGCTATCTTTGGCTCTCTAATAACAATTGTGAGCTACTTTCTGGGTTGTGTATCTGTTATCTTCAATCCTTCAGGAGATTCTTGATAAAAATTACATCCTGGTGTTAGCCGTGCTATGGAAATTAGGTAGAACAGTGATACTCCCCAAGGCCATCAAGGGAGCACTGGCAGAGTCACACTGGAGGGCGGTGTTCTCAGAGGACTGCAAGTTGCGAGGGTCAGCTTACACAGCAGTTGAGTGACTATAGGACAGTTCTGCTGGAACCTGAAAACCTGAGGCCTTTTTCCTGGAGGCTATATGATATGGTTCCCCTGGGCTCTCAGAAATAACTGGGGTGATAATTTGAGAG
Organism: Equus quagga; assembly: GCF_021613505.1. Lineage (NCBI taxonomy): Eukaryota > Metazoa > Chordata > Mammalia > Perissodactyla > Equidae > Equus > Equus quagga. Next base: position 14,040,380 of record NC_060269.1, read on the forward strand.
GAGTTAATTAGGTCCAGGAAGCTTGTACCAAAATTGTGGATAAAGAGGAAGCCCCTCCTCAGGTTGTGGTGAGAGGCGGTTGAGACTGGAGAAGAAAGGATGGCACTTGGTTTAATGCCCGTATTAGTGAGGAGCAGAAGAGCTCCTAAAGTGCTGGAGAGGCATGCCTTCACCTCATTGCAAAGCTCGTCAGGGAAACTATGGATTTTCAGATTAGAGTTGCCCACCAGAGACCTTTTTAGGTGGTGGTAGGATTGTAAAAATAACAGAGAGGTTGTGAAAATGTAATGTGTTGCTGTGACTTTGTTTTATTTTTCATTTCATTTACCTTTCAATATATGAGCATAAGTGTGTTTATACACATACGCAGGTCTATACACAGACAGGATATACATATAAACAATATAAACATATTATACAAAACATGTATAATATGGAACTTTGAGGTTGTTTAGTCTTTGATAAAATAAATCTAATTAAAAAATTTTGTATACAGATTTGAAAGTTAATTCACTCCATTTTATGAGAAAAAAAAGAAATTCAGAATATCAATTCCTGTTTGGTAAGCACTTCTGTGGGGGAGTGCATTCTCTACTAAGGTAATTTTGTGCCATAAATCTTAAATTAAATGATACAAAGATAGAAGCTATTTTCTTGGTGAAAATAACTATGAACTACAAACTGTGAACAGTGTGACCCAACACCTTGGAGAATTCAAATGACATGCTGAATTTGATATATTGAATGACACAACATCTTTATTTTTCAATGGAACAACTCAATAAGACACTTACAGGAACACATGGCTTGAATGATAAAATATGTGTGAATAAGATCTTAATAATTTGGGGCCAGCCTGGTGGCATAGTGGTTAAGTTCATGCACTCTGCTTGAGTGGCCCAGGGCTCACCAGTTTGGATCCTGGGTGCGGACCTACACACTGCTCATCAAGCCGTGCTGGGGTGGTGCCCCACACAGAAGAACTAGAAGGACTTACAGCTAGGATATACAACTATGTACTGGGGCTTTGGGGAGAAAAAAAAGAGGAAGGTTGGCAACAGATGTTAGCTCAGGGCCAACCTTCCTCATCCTTCCCCCACCCCTCCCCCTGCCCCCCGCCCCCAAAAAGCATACCTTGAAAAACAAAGATCTTAATAATTTATTCCATTTGCTGGTGCAATTTGATATAAGTGTGTGTTGTTTTAATAAGAACTACAAGCTGTATTTTGAACCTATGTATTGTATTGGAGAGAGAGTGAGAAGGAGGCAGGGAGGGAGAGAGCATAGAACAGACCAACCAAGCAACTAAGAAGTAGCTGGTAACTACTAAAGCTAGATGAGTGGGCACCGATCTTGGACTATGAAGCGTCCCTGACAACCTACAGCTTCCCACACAGATCGTAACCTCCTCCCCCGCAGCCCCCACCACCACGTTGTGTAGGAGTTTATCTTTTCTAGCTATCACTACGGGTAGGGTAAAAACTACTTTTATAAAAACTACCTTCATGGTTACTGAAAACTGAGGAGGAATACTTCACTAATCATGGGCCATGACTCATAGATTAAAGACTTAACTAGTAAGCATTTATAAGACTTCTTTGGGGCTGGAGTTTTCTCATTGTATCTCATTGCTTTCATTTCATTTAGTCCACATCATAGCAGCACTTTCTGGATGAAGTACTTCACTTAACTCTCTGAATTCAATCCTTTGCAGAGACAGAGAATTTTGATGGCTATTACATTTATGCTTCCTCTAAAAAAAGTATTTAAAAAGAAAAGGTCTTTCTAAATTGGCCACCGTGTGGAAAACACTCAAAAGTGGTTATAAAGAGTTTCAAGGAACAGAAGAAATTTAGACGACAGAAATGAACATAATCTACTTAAGCTATACATATACTAGTTCATGTATCAAGGACAGTTCTAGAACTTTGGAGACTTAGACAAGGCTGCCAAACTCCCATTCTGATGAATGAAAAGTTAAGAATGACTGATGATTTTGTGGGAAACTTTTTCATTATGACTATGTTCTAACCCTTTAATTTGGGCAATTAAAATGCAAGCAATTTTATAAAAACCTGACGTGAGAAATGAGCCTGATGGTTAGATATGAAAATATCTGTCTATACTTCCTTTGAGGGGTGAGGATGTTCATTTGGGGTATAGTTCTCATAGAACAAGGACAATGACACAGAATTGGTATTCAGCCCGTGCTGAGCTGAGAAGCTGCCCCAAATGTGGCTTCAGGGAAACACACATACTCTCATGTAAACTTCCCCCTGTGAGTCTCCCCTTTCCTTCACAAACTATATTCTAAAAAGCTCCTAACGTAAGTAGATTGAGTAGAACATAAATTTCTACAATTTCCGGGAGTCAGGGGAGACATTCAAAGGAAAAAGAGGAAAAAAAATCCTATTAACCAAATTCATAAGATAAAGGAAGTTTAAACCTTTCATAAAAAAATAATTTCAACAATTAATATTCTCAAGCAGATTATAGTGTCTCATTTATTTTCATGTCCTAGCATATAGTAACATTTCTTCAATGATTTGGCATTAATAAATTGTATATAATTAAAAAATCTTATGTTGATTGATTGATTCCTCAATCTGAAAAATTTGTACTTTATTTTATTTTTTTCCAGCTTTACGGAGGTAAAATTGACAAAATTATAATATATGTTGATTTAACATTTCATTTTTCAGCTTTTGTCAATGTTGGTCTTAAGATCTATAAACTCGTTTGTTGGTATTGATGATTATAGAAGCACCATATATAAATGTAGTATAAAATGTATGTATATAAACATAGGCTAGGATGTTTGTGTGTATGCACATGTGTGTGTGAGGGGGTTGCCATGTATAAAATGCTTGCGTGTCTGGTAACTAAGAGTGCTTCTGGAAGGCTATGACTCCAGTGAGACAGGGAAGGAAAAGGTGATAGGAGGGTAGGCCAAGGGTGAGACAATGGAAGTAAACAAGGGGAAGTAGGACACTGCCTCATCTGTTTCTGGAGTATTTTGAGTTCTTGGGAGCCTCTGAGGTTGGTAGACGGTATAACCCCGCAACAGATCTGGCAGTCAAAAGGAACCAGGACATTTGAGGATGTCACCCTCTGGTTTATCTGACATCTTCCCCTCTCTGTTCCTAGTCATTATTAGCAAACCTAAACCTACATTCAACCATCTCAGCCTCTGGGATTGCCAGCATCAATCTCAAATTATTGAAAACTAGTCCTTTGAGGATAATCTGAAATGCTCCTTTTGTGAAAGAAAAAATCTCTAGGCTGCATTTTACAAAATCATATTTGAAAATCTCAGATTGGTTTAACTCATGGATAGGTAAATTGTTGACAAAATATACCCCCTTAACTAATTTTAATACAACAAAGTAAGACTTCATGTCTCCATTGATTAAAATGATACTTTAATGGAATTTCCCCACTTAATACTGAACTTTCCCTTTGCTCAAAGCCTTGGCTTACATATCGTTAATGTTTTATCAGAAAAATGGTGAGCATTTCAGACATATTATCACACTTTGTTAAAGTCGGTCAGAGGCTAGTGAATGTCACTGTAATTGTCTCAGAACTTTTGCAATTGGTATAATGCAGATGAAGTACAGGATTTCTCCACTAAAGTAGAGACTCTCTTGGCTCCGAATTACTATATCATCTATAATCTAAAGATTTCATGGCAGATCAACAACAGGAACGCAAATTTGCCGTCTGGCTTCAATTTTTAAAAACACGTCTAATCTACCTGTTTAAAATTTTTTAAATGTTTGCTTTGACATTTATATCCCCTAAATGTGATCTTTCCCAAAATCTTTTACAATCATTGTATATTTAAAATTTTTTTTGTTTATATTTAATATGCTGGAAAATTTTGCTCTCATCAGCTCTTTTTCCTCATCAGCCATGTTTATTTTAAATACTTAAATGTCTTGAAACATGCAAAGTAAAACCATGATGCATACAAATGAGTGGAGAAAAAACCGTGTCATTAAAACTGCCTACAGAGTAGCATTATTAATGAAATTTCTCTCTTTGGGGGGAGGGGAAAAGTCATAGAGTAGAAATACCAATTTATTCCTTGTCATTCGTTCATTCATTCACTCAGCCCGTTTCCACTGAGCACCTATTCTGTGTCAGGCGCTGTTCCAAGTGGGGACCAGAAGTGAACAAAACAAAATTTCATGTCCTGGTGGAACATAAGATTAAACAGAGAGGGAGAACAGTAACAGACAAGTAACACAGCGAATATGTCAGAGGGTGGTAAATGATAGGCAGAAACATAAAACCTAGAATGGGCAGGGGTTTGGGATTTGTAATCGGAGAAGGCCCCAACGGCAAGGTGATATTGAAGCCAAGATACAGAGGAGGTGAGAAAGGGAGCCTGTGGATGTCTGGAGGAGAGTGTTCCAGGCAGAGGGACCAGCAAGAGCAAAGGCCCTGGGCAGGGAGTGTGCTGAAGGGAGAGAAGAGTAGAGGTCAGAGGAGTAAAAAGGGGAAGATTATACGGGGCTTCTTGGCCTTTAAAAAGCCACTGACTTGTGCTCTGTAGGACACTGAAAGACACCGGATAGTTTTGAGCAGGGGAATAACATAATCTGACTTTGTTTTCAAAAGACGCTTTCTGGTTGCTAAGGGAATAAAGGTACAAACCAGAGACCAGTTAGGAGGCTACTTAGGACAAAAGATTCTGCTGTCTTAGACCAGGGTAGTGTTGGTAGAGTGTAATCTGAAGTCAGACCCCATGGGATTCACTGGTGAAATGGATGTGAGGTATCAGACAAAGAGGATTCAAGGACGACCTCAAGGATTCTGCTGTGAGAATCCTGAGTGGATGGATTCTGTTGCCCTTTCCTGAGGTGAGGAAGCTTGTGTGAGAAGGAGGTTGGAGGTTTAAAGAGGAAGACCTAGAATTCAGTTTGTGATATGTTACAGTTAAGATGCAAGTTAGGCATCCAAGTAGAGCCAGTGAGTAGGTGGGTGTACATATTAGCCGGGAGTTAAGCAGGGGAGTCCCGGTGGGATATACTGATTTGGGAAGCATTTGCCTATAGATGGTGCTTAAAGCCCTGAGACTAGAGGAGACATCACCAACACAGTGAGTGAGTGGAGAAAAGAAAAGACTCAGTGATGGAGCCCCAGGGTGCTCCAATGTTAAAAGAACGGAGAAGAGGAGGAATCAGAAGAAAAGACTCGGAAGAACACCTACTTAAGAGGATGATCAGAGAGTGTGGTGCCCTGGAAGCCAAGCGACAGAAACAGATCCAGGAGGAAAGAGACCTGCTGTGCAAATGCTTCTGACAAGTCAAATTAGCTGCTTGAGAATTTCCCACTGGGTTTCAAAAAGTAGAGTTTATTTGGCGACTTTGACAAGACCTGTTTTGTTGGAGGGTTGAGGCGAAGGCCAGGCTGGAAGGAGTTACAGAAAACAAATGGAAGTTTGGGAGTTGAAGCAAGTTTCAGTACTAACCTGGTATTCTGCTGTCTGATTGACCTCCTTTCACTCAGGCCTCAAAGGGCCAGACGTCAAAGAGTAGAAACCAGCATGGCAACTCACCCAGAACCCCTGGTGAATCATGACTAGAACTCTTCCACTAATTTTGGGAAATAGAATAAAGCACAACAGAGATTTTTTAAAAATGGAGAGAAAGTAAAAATCAATATTATTAAACCTCTTTAATTTTGCTTTTCCACTCTCTTCCATGCTGTGTCTTCCTTCTGCCCTTATACTTTGCTCTGGACTGAAGCATTCAGTTATTGCCACCCACAAGCCTCCATGTGGGACTTTCACAGTAGCAAATGATATCAAAAGCCCAAAAGTGCCAAAGTTGGTGCCCTGATAAAACCTATGAGGCCATTACAAGCCTGTGTCAGACGGGAACAGATAGCAGGAGTCCAAACCCACAACCACAAACACAGCTAGGTAGGGAGGCATGGTCAGCCCGATGGGTAAAAGATTCAGGCAATCTCCAGGGAGCCACATGAGAGGAAGGACTTGGCTAACAGGGTCAAAGATGGAGTAGGTGGCTGCAACCAGGGTAGTGAATGAGAAGTAGGTGCATCTAGGTGGGAAAAACTGGCTGAAGCATGGCCAAGGAGGAGAGATCAATGTTAGTTCAGGAGTGAGGCCCAGATCTCTAGACCACAAGTCACTTTAGTAATTCGTTGTGTACTTTGATGTGGAATACTCACTTCTTTCCTTCTCATCCAAGGCAATCCCAGCCATAAAGAACTTTCTCCATAACTAATCCTCCACATCCAACTTGGCAGCTGACTAGCTCCTCAACAGCCAAGGAATGGCTGAAGTTTGATATAGAAAGTTTCTCTTATTGAAGAGCCCTTTGATTTCTTCCTCTGGGCCAAACCTAGTGCTGAAATTAGAGTGTGGATACCGATCATACACAGGAAGATAGGATAGCAAATTGCCTCAGCTACCAGATTCTTTCTCTTTAACTATACCTGGGCTCTCTTGTTCCTATCACCCTCCTTGTCTTGACTGATCTTCTGATGCTAACCAGAATTGCTGTTTGCATGAAAGGCAGGAGATTTTTTATTGCAAGTGACAGAAATCCAGACGAAACCAACCTAAACCAACTGGTTTATGAAATTTAAAATTCTAGAGGTCTAAGACATTTGAGGCACCATGCTTATATATTCTTGTCTTCAAGTCCTTGTTCCCTGACAAACCCAGGGTGGTACACACTAAGTAGTCTCTTCAAAATGCTATAAAGACTTTTTCTCAGAAAACCCAACATTCTGTTCTTTCCGTATGAACTATGAGAGATGCAGGGTCTCACTTAGATAAGGAAGTGATTCTTTAGCTTGGAAATGATGCGGGCTCGGCAAGCGGAGGAGTCTAAAGAAGGATTTCTTGGACTCTCAAGGTCTGGCAGTAGTGCTCTTTTATTCAGAGAATAGGACGGAGTAGCATGGGGACAGGACCCATGGGCAGTAAAGAGCTGCAGGCATGGGGACAGGACCCATGGGCAGTGAAGAGCTGCAATGGGTTGAGGACAGGGCTAAATTTATAAGGCATAGATATATGAGTTATTTCTTTACAAGACAAAAAAGGATCATGAAAAAAATTGTTAAAATGGTATCAGTGCAGGTGGGGTCTGTTTATTGGGTGGTCCTATAACTTTGGCTAGAAATCAGGTTGGATCAGGTCAGGAAGTCCTATGCTTCCCAGAGGATGATATAGATCGGTATGTAGGGCAGGACGCCTTGGGCTTCTCTCCCTAGGGCAGCCTTGATGCTCATCAAAAATCCTGTCGCTGAAATCCTTTGTCATCTCATAGGTAGTCTGTTCTGTGGACAGCTGCTCTTGCCTCATACCAGCTTTGAAGCTGGATTCTGTGCTTCTTCAGTTTCCCCCAAAAGGAATTCTTCCCTATAAAGCTTGAGTGGGCAATGTAAATTTACTACTGATCTTGTAGAGGAGTCTTTGAAAGAACTTGCATCACACTACACACAGTATTTCACTCCAGAGCCACATTAAATTTTTCTCGGTCTCTCTTCTTGATTGCCGGCTTCTGGGGCTCCCTCTAGCCACCCTTCCCTCATGAAGTCTCAGATCTCTCCCGACATTCTTCTAAGCACAATGGTAGTGCTCTCTCTCATCCCTCTCCAACCGTCTCCAGTGTTAGCCAACCTACAGCCCTGGAAGCTCCAAACAGGCTTGTCAAAGCATTAACTCCAAAATGGAACCTCCCCCAAGGGGAAACTTTTGGAATGTGGCTAAGAAGATATTTTTTTCCTTGTTATTTACATTTGTATTGATATCTTCAAGTGAATTTCCAGAACTTTTTTTTTTTTTTATTACTATTTCCCTGGACAAAACCAGGTGTAAGTACTCTAACTACTCTGTGTGTCTAAGAAAGAACTTTCAGTGAAGGCTGATATCTACAGTTTATGGGCTGCCACATCCTTGAAGATACGAGAATCTTTGGGAAGGTTTTCCAAAGACCAAATCTAAGTCATGAGCAAATAGGGAACTCAAACAATTTCCTTCCACTTTTATTTGCAGAACAAAAAACTTGAAGTGGTGTAGAGGGGTTTTATGGTTATATTTTTTGGTGATAACGAAAATAATCAATTGGGTCAAGAGTGGAATATGCATGGTTGTCATGAAAAATGCAGTGTCCCTCCCACCCAAACTGGAGAGAGGGGACAGAAAAAGAGGAAGATGCCCTCTCTGTGGTTCACGGCTTTTCACTACAGAAGACAAAACTGAGAAAACTTGTTATGTAAATTTGCATATTTACTTAATATTTATCTCTCAGTCCAATTTGATTAAAAGGAGTTAAGAGTAAATGAGTAAAAGGAATTGAGTTTGCATAGAATTTGAATTTATAGTTACTGATCTTTCTGTTGCTAGCAAAGATATTTTTAGTGACACTTAGCCTTATTCATGCTATCCACGGTGTTCTGTGCTTTCTTAAACCCACACACTGTATGGGCAAAGTTGCCATAAGCAAGCAAAGATGAAAATCCAAGCAATATGTATTAGTCTGAGTAGACAGAGCTTCTTTCAAAGGGCTGTTCAGAGGAATATGGTGGTGGACTCATGATTTTGTCCCTCAGTTTTATTGAGATATAATTGACATATCGCATTGTATAAGTTTAAGGCACACAACACAATGATTTGATTTGTGAAACGATTACCACCATAAGTTTAGGTAACATCCACCACTTCACATAGTTACATTTTGTTTCTTGTGATGAGAATTTTAAGATCAACTCTCACAACAACTTTCAAATGTACGAGACACTATTATTAACCATAGTCATCATGCTGAACATTATATCTCCTGAAAGTATTTACCTTATAACTGGAAGTTTATACCTTATTCACCTTGACCCAATTCCTTTCCCCCTTCACTCCCATTCCTCCCAACCCATTTTCTTTTTTTTGAGGAAGATTAGCCCTGAGCTAACATCTGCTGCCAATCCTCCTCTTTTTGCTGAGGAAGACTGGCCCTGAGCTAACATCCATGCCCATCTTCCTCTACTTTATACATGAGATGTCTACCACAGCATGGCTTTTGCCAAACGGTGCCATGTCTGCACCTGGGACCCTAACTGGTGAACCCTGGGCTGCAAGGAAGCGGAACATGCGAACTCAACTGCTGCGTCACCCGGCCAGCACTCATGATTCTTTTTAAGGGGACAAAACTTGTAGGGGAAGTTAGGTAGTTTATGGAAAAAAAAATCAACTTTTTTTGTACTTACATCATATTTTGAACCTTATAACATTAATGAGATTTGTACTGGAGGATTGGAAAGTGATGGCATATAACAGATATCAACCAATCTACTGACTGAAATTAGCACTCCAGATATTAGCAGGCTCTAACACTGGCTATAATAAGGAGTCTTGCTAGTGTCCTATGTGTCAGAATGGAAACAGTACTGTGATTGTGGTCCAGAGCACCCAAAGGACACAGTGCTTGAACCACAGATGTCCCTGTTCCTCACTGCAGCATGGAAAACTTGGCAAGCACACTTGGATTTGCAATTAAAATTGTAGCAAATTAACTTGTGTATTGAGAAATGTTCCTGTAATCAGGAAAGATATTTATTTTCTAAAATTTGCTTTCTTCTTCTTCTTCTTTTTTGTTGAGGAAGATTAACCCTGAGCTAACATCTGCTGCCAGTCTTCCTTTATTTTACATGTGGGTCACCACCACAGCATGGCTGATAAGTGGTGTAGGTCCACACCTGGGATCCAAACCCACTAACCCAAGCCGCTGAAGTGGAGTATGCTAAACTTAACCACTAGGTGAGGGGGCCAGCCCCTGCTTTATTCTTATTTAGAAAAAGAAATGATGTGGGAAAGTATTGTAGGCTTTTTGGTCTGTCTCTTCCATTCTTTACAACTATACTTAAATGAAGTAGACTACTCAAATTCTTTAATAAATTAATATAAATTCTTAACTGGTTTAAACAAAAGTTACCATTATTATGAGATCATCTGAGCTGTAAGAGATGTCTTTTACTTACGATAATAAAATCTTGCCATAAGTGGACAGGTGAAGCTTTTAAAAAGTCAAGATTAAAATGTGGGATCACAGTATGCAAGATTTGTGAATTGCCTGTTGGACCTATGCATCTAGTTGGCAAGAGAGATCTGGAGACATAATCCAGATCCATCCTGGTCCCAACTGCAGTTTGATGCTACCCGTGGCAGCTATCCACAACAGCTTAACTCCACAGTGGTGGGATTTCCAGGAGAGGCCCAATGATTCTAGGAATCTTCTGGTTATTTGACCCCTGTTTCACTGGATCTAACTCGGGGGAAATTCCTCTAGGAAGATACTGAGGATGCAGGAAGTCAGTCTTCACTTTATCACCCGCTTTACAAGACAATGCTGCCTGTCATTTCCAAGGAAACTTTTACCTGTTCTTTGAGAAAATAGTAGGAACCAACTGTCAATTGCTTCATGTAGGAATTTGCGTTATCTTGGTGCCATATTGTTAAAGGACTTTACCTTAAATTGAAACATACGAAAAGTGACAGAGGACAAGAGAAAAATTCTGCGGCATGGTTCCACATGATTCTTCTATGTATTTTATTATAGTGTTAAGAGAATGGACAACCAGCACAATGACAAGAAATGTGCTGTGTCTTTGGGCATGGATTCCTCATCGAAATGGAATGCCTCTCTACTTCTCTTCTTGTGTGAAATAATTGGGTTAACACCACAGCTCACTGCCTGTAGAGACTGAACACAGGACCCTTTGTATTGTTTAAATTGAGCTTTCTCTTGAGCATTTTCTACAGTTCCTGAGAGAAGAGTGTTTCTCTGTTACAATTATTGTTTTTAAAAGCACTATTATACTTTTAATACATAAAATTGTAGAGAAACTTAAAACTACCCACAATCTCATCACCCAAAACAATCAAGTTATTTTTTAAAGGAATATATAAATGTGTTTCAAATATTCAAACAATGCTGAGAATAATAAAATGAAAGTTAACGTCTTCTTTCCTCATCTTCTCCCCCAAAGTAATCACTATTAGCTATTATTAAATTTCTTTCATTTTCTTTCAGTTGCATGTATATATCTGAACAGTTCTGCATTTTTCTTTTTGCACTTAATAACCTAGTTTGGAAATCTTTCTGTATCAACACCTGCACATACAGATACACCTCACTGAAAAAACTACATGGAAAAAATTATTCCTTGTCTTAGCACAGTTTCCCCTCAAGGGCAGAGCCTGAGATAAAGGCTTTTGTACTGCAGTCTATTGGAAGTGACTCCAGGGATCACAAATGAGGGGTAGAAGAAGTGTGGTGGCCAACCTCCAAGATGGCCCCCACCTCTTGGTGTTCAGACTCTTGTGTGAACATTGCACTAGGGTTGATCTATGTCATGGAGAGCACACAGCAGGAGTGATGGTACGTCCCTTCCAGAACTAGGTCATAAAAGACACTGGGGCTTCCTGCTTGCATTCTTCCTTGTCCTCGCTCTTGGCTTACTCACTCTGGGGAAACCCGGCTGCCAGGAGGTGAGCAGCAGTCCCTGTCGTGAGGAACTGAGTGCTCCTGCTCACACCACATGAATAAGTTTAGATGTGGATGCTCCAGCCCCAGGCAAGCGTTCTGAATAATGCAGCCCTGGCTGACATTTGAACTGCATCCTCATCAGATACCTTGAGCCAGAACCACCAAGCTGAAGCTGCTTCTGATTTCTTGACCACAGAAACTATGAGAATAAACATTTGTTGCTTTAAGTCACTAAGTTTTGAGGTAATTTGTTACGTAGCAATAGATAAGTAACACAGGAAGTCAGTCAGGGAGGGAGGGAAAGTCAGTGTAAGAATGTGTTGGTTGCTGCTACGGTCAACTGATGCTTCACACAGCAGGACCTATTTAGGAGCCTTATGAACTGCCTCTCAAGGGGGAAGCATCTCCATCAGCCCCATCCTTCCTTCCAGCACGATCAAGCACCTTGGGTAAGCACGCTTTGTGGGTGTTAACTCTCTAATGCTTCCAGGATACACATGTGTGAATGCTAAGTGATAATGTCTATTGCTTAATTCTATATGAATTTATAAATTATTTTTAATTAAGAAAGCTATCTTTTCTTTCAATTTACAGTCCATTAAATTAATAAAAGCTTGTATATTCTAATTGAGAAGACTAAAGGGAATCAGAAGCATTTCAGGTCTCCACATTGTTCATCGACATCTCTCAGGTCCCTTTGGAGTCTGTGATCAAGCAAAGCGAGACAAATTTAGCACTTGGGGGCCCATTAGGTGCTGAGATGAATCACCACTTCCTTCTGCACATCAGAAATTGCAGTTGAATTCAACTGCGAGAAGCGATGAAACTCTGGTATTTTTCTTTTAGTTTGGATTTTGTACTAATTTTCTTTGAGGATGTGACTTCTCAAAATCGCGTCTTTATTTCTTTGAGGTCAATTTGAAATGTATGATGACGTTAAACTTGCTCCAGGAAAACAAGATACTGCTCAAATGGGACATTCTGATTTTGTGAATCTTTCTTTTCTGAAATTGGATGGAGAAACCTGTTGGCAGAAAGAGCCTTTAAAATAAAAGCAGTGACTCAACTTCGGAAGTAGAGCCAGGTTCTCAGGCTGAAGGCTGCTGGGGTGGGCAGAAACAGAACTCATTTCAGGAAAGTACCGGAAGTTACTTAATGCTGCTTATGAGTCAGAAGAGAGTAGAATCGGTTATGACTGAACTCTCTTATCTAGTTACACCTATGCACATGCTTTAATAAGTGTGTGTAAAACATGTATATGTGTCTTTTTAATTGTCTGTGTTCTATGTTTTGCTTTAATAGGAGCCCCCCACCCCCATCCTTCCCCTGCGTTTTGAGTGCTTATAGTAATGAGTCACTGCCGCCTATTGCTTTGAAAGTAAGAACTTTCTAGGTCAGAGATTTTAAAAAATACATATCAGTCTACATTCCCCTTTATTCACTACCCTTCGTGGGATCACTTATAAGTGTACGTAGTTCAGAGAATGCTTGATTGGGGAAAGAAAAAAGATAACCTGTGTTCACAATACTTCTGCTGTGTGCTAGGCATTTGTACACTATTTTATTTAATCCATAAACAGGTATTATGCCTCACTCTGAAAAATGTGAAAATGGTAACAGGGGTTAGGTATGTTAAGAGCCTTCTCCAACATAAACTTGGAAGTGGAAAATGGAATTGGAGCCGGGGTTTGCCTGTCCACATCACTCGTGATCTTTCTACCACATCATATTTCCTCCAAGTCCTTGCAATCTTTGCCTTCGCAAGGTCCAACACTGTGGCATCGGCCAGGTCACCACCTCTTTGTGTTATTTTTTCTTCTGAAAAATGAGATACTTAAAGAGCTCTGAAAGCCAGGCAGTTCCAACAATATTTAACTTCATTTTATTTTACATCAGGCCTTCTCAGATTCCGACCACTGAAGATAAAAATGCTAAATAATATTCGTAAGCCATGCTCGACTAGACCTGCTGCTATTCGGACACTCATCACTGCCCTATTTCTCAGAGACTTGTCCGTTTGTTTGGATGTTTAGAAATATTTTCTGCAAGCAGAGAGGCCTCGAGGAATCTGCACTCAGTTAGGAATAAATTCAGATTCTTTTTATCTGCCTGTGGGCCTTCCTTTGTTGTCAAAGGCCAAAATGTCTTTGAAAAATTTTAGGAAATTCAGCTAGATAAAACTATTCCACTAGTGAGAAAAGAGACATATTTGGAGCTTCTCGCTTTCTCTTTCCATCTTTGGGAGGAAAGAGGAATTGGCCAACAGCTGGAAAAAGCAGGATATCACCCCAACACTCTTATAGTCATCTCTGTATCTGTAGATTGTGCCACCTTAACCATAAAAGGTGCTGCTATGTGAGGAAGGTAGGTGATATTTCTGGCAGTTTAAAGATAAGTTATTTTGTTGGAGGTGGTCTTTGATATAGTATTAAAAGATAGTATTTCCTGATGCCACTTCTACTTTAATAGGACTTTAATAATTCTGTTTTCTTCCCTGGAAGAGAAAGAACCAAATTTACAAAAGGCACCAGGGTGACAGAAACCTTCTTGCAATTGTTGATGAACAGCTGTCTTAAAAAAAAAAATTCTGATCAACTCTGTCCCTTTTGGTCTGTTAATCAATCCACGTTTTTTAAAAGATCCATTTTGAATATCAAAGAAATAGAAAATGTGATCACTGCCAATTTCTGTTTGATAAACCAGTGGAGAAAGTTAAAAGAGCAAATGGCAATGAAGCAAAAATTAACACAGGACAACTGCATGCAAAGAGGATTTCTTTCCTTCCTTTTTTTTGTTGAGGACGATTCTCCTTGATCTAACATCTGTTGCCAGTCTTCCTCTTTTTGCCTGAGGAAGATTGTCCCTGAGCTAACATCTGTGCCCATCTCCCTCTATTTTGTATGTGTGATGCCACCACAGAATGGCTGATGACTGGTATGGGTCCGCGCCCAGGATCCGAATCTGAGAACCTGGGCTGTCGAAGTGGAGTATGCCAAACTTAACCACTATGCCTCGGGGTTGGCCCCCACAGATGATTTCTTAAGGGTCTGTGCATGTCACTCCTAGCCTTCTTTGGATTGAACAACATAAAGTAAGAATGCTTTGTATGAATTTTTGCTTTCTGGTTACATTTCTCTCCTTAAAATTAGAAGCCACAATTCAGTGCTTAGGTTGTGAGGGCAACTTGGCTCAAAACACATTGGAATCAAAGACAACTTTTTGCTAAATAGAATTGGTTAGATTCTAACAATAAAAATCTCATGTTTCTAAGTAAAATCAAGACAGCTGTTGAGGCACAATAATTAACCCTCTCATCCTGTAATTGGATTTTTTTACTTTGTTTTTTAGGTGAGGAAGATTGGCCCTGAGCTAACATGTGTTGCCAATCTTCCTCTTTTTGCTTGAGGAAGATTGTCCCGAAGTTAACACATATGCCAATCTTCCTCCACTTTGTATATGGGACGCTGACACAGCATGGCTTGATGAGTGGCATGTAGGTCTGTGCCTGGGATCTGAACTCACGAACCCTGGGCTGCTGAAGTGAAGCAGACGAACCCAATGCCTACCCCACCAGGCTGGCCCCATAATTGGATTTTAAGAACTTAATCTGGTCAAAATATAGGAGAAATTGAATAGGCTCTTTTTATTTAAATTAGCCCCCAAATAATTCTGTGAGGCAGAGCAAAGGAATTACTAGAGAGCTACAAAATAAAAAATAAACAGTATTACTAGTACAAAGACTACTAGTAATGATTACTACTAGTAATTATTATAATTTATAATGCCCCACCATGTGCCAGACACTGTGCGTCTGAAGAATTGTTTCTTGGCAGAGGTGAGTGTCCGTTTTCTTTCCACTCTTCCCATTCCAGTTTTTCCTTCTAGAACTATTTACAAATTAGCCTGATGTTCTTAATAGTGGCACACGGCCAGTGAGTAACATTTTGCAGTATTAAATAATTCATAATCATGTGAAATTCATACTGATATTTTACATTGGCAACAAGCTGACATGGCAACCTTGAATTCTAGAATTGTGTTTTTTGGTATAAGGAAACTTAATTATATTTTCAAACAACCAAATAAAACTTCAGCCTGATTTAAATATTTTGATGTGAATATTTGATTCACTAATTTCATTTTGCATTTTAATCCTCATGGTTGCAAATATCAAGGAGAAAATTAACAAAACATTTATGAAAAATAATTTTAATTTTTTGATTTTTTACATTTACTATAATTTATATTTGTTGAATATATTAGTTTAATATCTTAATTTATTAGTTTAATAATTATTATATTAGTTTATATTTTTATATATTATGTATTTTTATAATATTATATAATCATTATATTATAGTTTAATAATTATCATATTAATAATTAATATTTAATTTAATAATAATTATTAACATAGTTTAATATATTGATATATTTGTTTAATATATATCAAAATATTAAAATTTTGTACAATTTGAATAAAATTATATTTATTTTTTAATCATTTAGGTCCTGTCAATAGAACACAAGTTATGAAGCAATTTTGATGACAGGAACATAAGTAGCAGCTTTACTGAAATGCCAAAAAAATGGAATTAATATAAAATTATTTAAAATTTGTATGTTGTCTTGATTTTATTACTCATCCAAATATTGTCAAAATAATACTCATATAGAGCAATCAAGATTAAATCCATACATCTTTGATATTTTTCCAATAAACTACAGCTTTATGTGTATTTTTTTGTGGTGGTTATGACGAATGCATATTCGCTGGGGTAGAAGTATAAAACTCATTTTATTTGTTGCTGTTATTTGCAGCTTCTAAATACTTAATCATAGTAAGTTGACCTCCATTTGTAATCTTGCCCAGGGCCCTGCAAATACTAGGGGCGGGCCTGGGGAGAGGCACTTGACTTCTGGAACATTCTCCAAATCCCAGACTCTCGTGCTGGACACAGAGATCCCCTAATCTGACTCCATTATTTTACAGCTGGAGGAACTATGATGATTGGCTGCAACACTACCCCAAACCGTAATGCTTTCTGCGTGCCACCAAGAAATGGAGGGCCCCCGGAGCAGGCAGAGGGGCGTGTCCTTGCGTTCGGCTGGAGGACTCCAGGGTCCTCTCTGGCAAACAGCTCACTCATCTTAGACTGACAGCATGGGCCGTGATAGCCCATTGGATGAAGTTAGCCTTATGCCTGAGGCTCGCAGGCAACTCACAGTGGCAGCAGGCGTCTAACCAGGAGCCGTCTCTAACTGCCAACTCTCTCTTTCTCTAACTTAGGTATCTTTTAACAAAACATTGCATTTGCACGTGTATCAATACAAGCTAATTCTAAAAGGGTTAATTATAAAGATACTTGAGGCCACCTCTAGGGATAGTGCAGTATCCTGGGGCTAGAGGCAGCCAAATTGGTACCACAAGGCGTTGGTGACCAGATCTAGGGGAGAGATTCGCGTGGAGATGGCTGCCTGAGAGGAGCAGTGACCTCGGTGGAGGGATACATGCAAAGTGACCTCAGAAGGAAGGAGCTGGGAGAATAATTCCCTAATCTCACTCACCTACTTTTTCTCCAAGTCTCTGACCAGGGATCCCACTGGTCAAACCCAGATGGAAGTCAGAGGGCGCAGAAACCCTGAAGATGTAGTTTCTAACAGTCAGTCTCCTGGGGCAGAAAGCTCGTGAGAAGTGGTAGAAATGGATTTGTAGGGGCAAATGGATGGTATTTGGCACAGCAAGTGAGGCTTTTTAATATTTATTTTGGATCTGTTGATTGTCTTGCTGAGCAGAACAAGTACCAAGAAGCAGTGGATGGAGGGACTAGCACATTGGAAGACCTGGCCGAGCAGTGCCCCTGCTTAGGCCCTGCCCTTCAGGGGGCCTTGTGCTTTGCAGTGCCTTCCTCAACAATTTCTAAAACCCTGCTGATGCTGGGACCAGAGCTGTCCCGGCAGGGCGCTCTGAACACAGCTCAGGACCTGCGTGGGCCTGGCCTTTGTTTCTCTCCTTCAGGGCTCTGCTCTATCCCGCACACAAGGGAGCATCAGATGCTCTGAAGAGCCCTGGGACTTGTGTCGTGGGATTGTCCCCCGTCCTCCTGGCCAGGCCCCAGTTCCAGGAGTCAGACAAGTGGGTCACTTTGCTCACTAGTGTATTTCTCTTATGGGATCACATGAAATTGGGCCACCAGCATGGTGGTAACACATTGACTCTTTGTGACTCTCAATCAAGTGAGACACACAATAAATTCAGGACTCTGTTTTAATGCTGATCTTTGGTCTCGAGTTGCATGTGTGGCCTGTGGCATGGCTCTCACATGTCTAGTTTTCAACCAAGGTGCCATCTCACATCTGTAGACCTCAAGAGTGGTGGGCAGGGCAGAAGGCCTCGTTGGCTTGTGGTCCCACCACTGCTGGCACCCAGAGCAGTCACCCCAGCCCCTCGGCAGGCTCCACACCATATGTTAGTCAGTGCCCCAGATCAGACTGCACTTATCTGTCTGACAGTGTTCAAGAGCAATGCACTGCAGTGCCAGCAGGCCCCTCCGTTCCATGTCCTCTCTTGTCTCTGATTGGTGTTGTGATGTTGTGCTCTCCGGTCTGTCTTGGACCATGCTGATACGGATGGGCAGTCCTCGCACAATGGGACCGCCCTTCTCATTCCACTTACTAGCCCCTTGCCTGTCTTTCTTGCTGGCAACAGTGTGGGGAAGGCAGGGGTACAGGTGACATTGCAAAAGAGAACATTCTAGGAAGACAATGATTATGGCCTCAGGAGTTTAATGTAAGATGTGTCGTTCTATATTTAAGCTGCAAAGTTCTGGATGGTAAATTTAACATCCCATAATAGAAATTATTGTTCTCATTTTGCTGCACAGATGAGGCTTCTTCAACAAAGCACAGAAACAAACTTTCTGAGAGTCATGGGAAGCCAGCTTTCTTGGGCAGCACGATTGATCACACAGCGTCAAATGCAATGATGTAACCAGCATTAAATAACTGGTATGGGACGAGTGCAGAGGCAAGAAGTGCTATATTTTTCCCACATAAACCGGTTCTAAATATCCATGGCATCGTGAGTTACAAGAACACTGCTACCATTTGTTTGTGGTGAGAGAGATGAAAAATGAGCCAAAAACTGCTCATTTGTCAATAAAGAACATGAAAAGATGGTTCCTGGATCCAGACAGGAAGAGATGATGCCTGGACACCACAAAGAATCTTTATTGAAGTGATTGGACAGTAAACAAATACATCTGTACCTCTTCTCTACCCACTGTTCTAAGTCCTCAATAAAACACCATACCTCTCGGGGCTGGCCCCGTGGCCGAGTGCTTAAGTTCGCGCGCTCCGCTGCAGGCGGCCCAGTGTTTCGTTAGTTCGAATCCTGGGCGCGGACATGGCACTGCTCATCAGACCACGCTGAGGCAGCGTCCCACATGCCACAACTAGAAGAACCCACAATGAAGAATACACAACTATGTACCGGGGGGCTTTGGGGAGAAAAAGGAAAAAATAAAATCTTTAAAAAAAAAAAAAAACAACACCATACCTCTCGTGGGTCGGTGAATCCTATAATACATTTTTAATCAAAATGTTAATATACACAGGAGATCAACAAAAATTATTTACCTGGGTCCTGGACGCCCTGGAAGGAGCTCTGTGGAGGACCATATAAGTATCTTCCCCACTTCGTGTCCAGGAACAGGTGCAAGGCTAATACTGGGTACAAAGGAAGTGTGATGCTGAAGTCGTGAAAAGATTGCTGGTCCCAAAGGCAGAAACCGGGGTTCAAGTCTGGGCTACCTCGTACTAGCTATGTGGCCCCTTGTAGGCGAACTTGACACCACAAATCCTCAGCTTCATCATATGTAAACTGTAGCAACAACATGAGCCCTACTTACTAAATAGGTTTATGGTACTGACAAAAGAAATTCATGTTTCTGGACAAACTTTGCAAACTTCAAAGTGATTTGAAATAGGTATTTTGCAATAGCAAGTTTTGCATGAAAACGATGAAACCTATTCCCCTTAAAAGGAATTCAATAAGAATCACATTGAGTCTATTTTATTCTTGTTAGACAGTAAAAAATAGTCTCTCTAAGGTCACCTTTCCCTTCAGGAGTTCAAAGCAGCATTAATTAGGCCTCTTTATGTAGTGGAACCACTCAAAATTGCATTAAAATTATTAAAAAAACATTTCCCCTCAAAGGCCGTATGATTTGGGCTTTTCAAATCATTGACAATTTCATTGCTCTATGTTTTAAGCAAAACTATACATTTAAAGTTTAGGTATAAGCTGAAATTCTCCCCCAAGATATCAAGAATGCCACGAGTTTCCTTTGGTGTCATTCGTGTTATGATTTTCTTGACATTTCAGAAGTGAAAGCTTTGGCCTCCACACTCTATGACTTCAAAAGATGGAACCCATTAGATCGATAAGTGGGCCAGGGGCCTGATGGGGTAATTTATACAGCCATTAGTATTCCATTTCTTTCTTGCCTGGGGTCTCTTTTGCCCAGGAAATGATGAGGACAAAGTGCTTCAGTCTAAATAGAAAGTCAAGTGGAGAAAAAACTGGGCTCTATTTTCATTATTTGGCTAAGAAAAATAAACCTTTCCGTGTCGATCTGTGTCTCTAGGTTATTACAGCTCTTCACTGCAAAGTATTTCAAAAGATTCAAGTCCACAGTCCATTTGTCATTGTAGAATTAGAGTGCCTTAGCCCTTGTCTCCTTAGAAAGAGTTTATCTGGTTTAGACCTCATGTCAAGAATCATGAACGTGCAACCGTGAACTCGGGAAGAGAAGTCATGGTGGTGTCGATTTTGGAGATCCTAACTAACTTACGCCTAAATCCTTGCACATTGTGAAATCAGTTTGTGATACAAGCGGGAGTGAGGCACCACCACAGTATCACAGATGTAAACAAACACACTTCTGTGGTTTCCTCGTAGAAATAAAGTGCTCTCTCTGTTTCTGAGCTTAGCCAGAATGTTATTAGAAGGCTGTGCAATAAACTCATTTGGAGATACTGTCATTGAAAATAAGAAAACCTAAGAAGTATTCAGAAGTCAAAAATAACTATAAGGTTCGGAATGTCCTTTGATGAAGCCCTGAGGTCTGCTCTGCATTCATGAAGAACTGTGAAAGGGACTCCACAGCATTCAAATAGCGGAAGGTTTGAAGAAGAGGCCATGAATTTCTTTCTTGTTGTCCTGATAGGACTTTATTACTTTGCTTGAACTTTTTCTTCCCATCTTCTCCTCAGTTTTATTCTTTGCAACCTCAAAATTAGTTCCTTCTTTCCAGAAGACTTCAAATTTATAACAGATTTAACTCACCACCATGAAACGTTTAAGGACTTATAATACCACCCCATTACTAAAGTCTGTAACCTCTTCATCTACTCAACCCTACCTAACATGACTCCCACCCGGGGGTCGATTATCTTGTACACCTGACTTCCAGGCCCTCCTGGCTCTCTGGTCTCTGTCTCTCTCCTCTCCCCATAGTTGGAGATGTTTAATCCCTGCCTGCAGACGACAGTCCTAGCTGAACCTCCAGGTCTTCCTCATCAATTTATCCAATTAGTAACAACTTACCCAGTGCTTTCTTCCAACACCACTTGTTCCTTCCTCACTATCGTTAACTCGAGGGTAGGTCATGGTAAAGCTTTTCCTGCAGCAAGAGTCAGCATACCAGGGTGGTTAAAATTCTTGCACCCTGAATTTAGATAGTTTGGATCTGGTTTCAGTTTGTCCCTTGCTAGTTCTGTGGCCTGGAACAAATTATGTGATCTCACTAAACTATAAAGGAGAGATATTAGTAGCATCAACCTACAGAAACAGATTTAACATGAAACTAATGAAGCTTAAGCTTTAGGGCTGTCTACCTGAGAGGGTTCCCTTCAAAGCCCTGGGAGGTGGACCCTAGCAATGGGTTTACTTAGTCATATCTTGCTGAAAAATTTGCAGAAGTAAGATATTTTTGCTGTCTGTCATCCTCTGTTGTAATTTGCCTCGTTGTATGGTATTTAGAGTGGCCATGGACATTTTTGGGATCCAGCTACAGGGAAGTTTAGTTGGAATTACATTTGAGTATAGAAAGAAACATGAACGTGTTTCACAATCACTTTGTCACGTGTGATTAAATTTTGCATGGTGTCCCCACATAGAAATGGCTGCCAGGCATATTCTTGCTGCCCCATGTGGCAACTCATCAGGTGTTATGAGACACAGATGCAGGGCCAGAGGTCATGGCAAAATATGAATATGTCCTGCAGAGTCAGGTATCAGAAGTACATGGATACAGGAGGAAAATCAAGATGTGAAATTTACAAAGCCAGAAGATAGTTTGCATAAGATTCTTCCAATCAGATGTATAAAGGTTTTTTTTTTTTTTTCGTAAGGATGATTGGCCCTGAGGGAGTTCAGGCCACCTAAGTGGAGCTCATGAACTTAACCACTACACAAACGGATCAGCCTCCAGATGTACAAAATTTTAATTAGAAGTTCAGATCCCGTAGAGATCTATTCAAAACACAAGGTATCTCCTGTCAGGAACATATTCGGTAACGAATCAAACACAAATATGAAAGTGCCGTATGCTTTCTGCCCTATTTTGATTTAAAAAATCATGGGAAATAGATCTTTCCAGAATGCCTGTGTTTGTAGGACATAAACCGATAGTAGCAATATTAATACAAACAGCGATTACATCTGTGACAAGTATCAAAGAAACTTGATAGGGATTTTCCCACATTTGAAAACAATCTTAAAAAGTTATATTACCAACATCAATTATCAACTTATCAAATAATGGAGTTATCAATAATGTGTTATGAAGCTGGAAGAAGCTTTTCTAAATAAGCAATAGTTTTCAAAAAACAACAAATTTTGACTAACCATGCCAGAGGGAATTTTCTCTTCTCTCTGTATCGGTTATCTATTGCCTCCATAATACTATGTACCAACTGCAAAATCTCAATGGTGTTCAACAATAAGCAATATTGTTCCTGAGACTGGAGGAAGACAGGAGTTGACTAGATGGCTCTCTTGATCTTGGCTTGGTTTCCTCATGTGTCTGGGGGCTAGCGTAGGCTGATCTAGGCCGGCTTCAGCTGTAACAACTGTGGTGATTAGGCTCTGCTTCACATGTCTCTCATCCTCCAGCAGGCTCGTCTAAGTATGTTCTCATTGCAAAGTCAGGTGTACAAGACACAGGAAGCCCGAATGGGCAATCTCTTTTCAAGTCTTTAGTTGCTTCCAATTTGCTAATATCCCATTGGCCAAATAGAGTTACATGGTTAAGTCCAAAGTCAAAGTGGTAAAGCACTACAAAGTTATGTGACAAGGGTGTGGATATAGGCAGGAGTGAAAATGGGGGCCATTTTTGAAATTTAATGAGGAATTTAAATATCAACATTATAAATATGCTTCAAAGGTATGGTGCAATCACTTCTGATATTTTAAAATTAAGATTTAGAAATACTACATTAGCTTTTAAACATTAAACGTTACACAAATTGTCTCATTCTTGCTAAAAATTTGCCATTGAAATATTTATTCTGTTTTACTTATTGTATAACCTACAGTCTTAACCTTTAAACTGAACAGACGGTAGGTGTGTAGAGGGGTTTGAGGGATGCTGGATATTACCACGGTATTATTATCTGAATTGTATTTCATAATTACTTGTTAGCACCGTTATGGTAATTACTTTTCATTTCTTACTGTGTAATAGCAGAAAGCTAGAATTAAATGAAAGACAGAAGGGGGAGAATGAATAGTTGTGTTGATCTGTTGGGGCTGCTGTGTTGGGAAAGGTGCTGGGCTTGGCAAGCAGCCACAGGTGGCAGGATGGCACTGGACACATGCAAAAGAGAACTAGGAGGGAGGGCACTGAACACAAAAGCCACCAGCCACCTTACTCCAGGACCTGAGGGGGAGCTGCACTGGGGGCATCACCAAGGCTGCTCTGCTCCTCAGCAGCAGGTCACCGATGACTCCCATAACTCTCTCCATTGGAATCCAGGCCCTTCCAAGCTGGTGTCCGTGGTGCAACCAGAGTGGGTTTTTCCTAAAGCACAATTATGATTATATTACTCCCTGGCTGAGCTTCCTTCAAGGGCCTACAAATTGAAGCTCCTTTCTACTCCATGATCAGACAGGGGCTCACATCTCTAGTCACATCTCTTAGCACTTCTCTTCATTCTATTGTGAAAAAAAGAAAATCTAACTAACCAAATAAGGGAAAAACTTGGGCTCTTCATTCCCTGATGGAGCTGCAATGTCTTGCTTCGGATCGTTTGGACACCCTATGACCTCTGCATGAAACAGCTCTCCTCCAGCCTGCCCCCGCTCTGCCCTGCACCCATCATACACACACATTCACATCCAACTCTGCCTCACTTCCTATGCTTCCTTCAGAGCTGGAGTCAGCTTACACTTTCTCCAGAGAGTCTTTCCAGAAACTAGCCCTCCTCCAACTGGCTTAGTTCCGTCCACTGGGAGCGCACAGACCTCTGTATCTAGCCCCATTGTAGCATGTGTCACTCTGTATTGAAATTGTCTATATATGTGTCTGTTTCTCCTCTAGATGCAAGATTCCTGTGGCCAGGGATGGTGCCCTGTTCAGGATGGGAACCTGAGTGCCTAGCACAGTGCCTGACACAGGAGAGGGACCAAATTATTTGTTGTTTGAAACCGAGGACCATCAGAGAAAAATAGGGATAATTAAATGTTTATTATCGTAACCAGAGATCTTCTGAATGTGGTCAGAAGAATCAGCACCACCTTCAATTCTTCTTGCTTAGTCATCTGTTTTGTCAGTATTTCAACATAGAGACAAAAATGCCTCCAGTATTCTGAAGTTGAGGGAACAGACACTGTGCCTTTCTCACACCTGAGGACGCAGTGAGTCATAACAGGATGCTAATGTTTGCTGGAAACACCGTCTCTCTGTTCTGTGAAGCCCACCATCATTCATAATCAGCTGTGCCATCTCCAGATGTGTTCTTTTGCTATAAGTCATCAACGTGTAGCCTGAGCTGGGAAGCACATTCATACTGTTGGATCACCTGTTACTGGAACAGATCGTGTTCAGGTAATTCTTTTGTGGCTTATCTCAGTATTTGTTTAGATCCAGATCTAAGTACTTGTGAAAGTTAGAACCTCTGTGTGTGTGTGTGTGTGTGTGGTGTGTGTGTGTATCAGAACGAGTGTGTGTGTGAGAGAAAGACAGCAGATAAAAAGAGGAAGAAAGTAATGGAAAATATATGCCTCCTATCATAAAAATAGGAAAAAAATCTATTATCTTGGATTTAGGGTTAGGTAATGTGTTTCCGTTTTCTTTTGCTGTGTAACAAATCACCCCAAAACTTGTTGGCTTAAAACAACAGTACCGTGTATCTTGCTGGCTTATATTTGGATAGGGCTTAGCATGGACAGCTTGTACTTGATCCACTGTCTACTGCACTTTGAAGCTGGGGTGAGCTCGAGGCTGGAGGCTCAAGCCATCTGAAGACTCGCTCACCCACACATCTGGCAGTTGTGTGGCGGCACACCTACACGTGGCCTCTGTATGTAGCACTTCGGCTTCCTCACAGAATGTTGGATGTGTCCCAAGGTAAGCATTTAGACAGAGAGAGAGACAGAGAGCCAAGACAGAGAGAGGCAAAAACTGTAAGCCTTTTCAGAAGAGGGTTAACCTCGGAAGTCTCACAGAGTCACTTCAAAATAATTTTTTGAGTGAACACTGGAAAATATGAATCTAATTAATGAATTTTCTAATAGTTGCTCCTTTTCCCTAAATATGTTCTTTCATGTAGCTTGATATGTTTCTGTACAAGATAAAATTTCCTATTGTTATTATTTTTAGATCACAGAGAAATACATCTCAGTTTGCTCATTATTGTAAAAAAGAAAAAGGGCATCAAACCCTTTATTAAGATAACTGCTTAAGCCCTTACTTGAAGATTTTGCCAGAGACATGAAGCAACAACCACTCCTTCATCATTCAACCATGTGTAGCTTACCTACCAAAATACTGGATGCCTCTCCTTTAGGCCAAGCATACTTTGAGTCATTTCTGACACCAAGAGACAAAGACAAACCTGAAGGGTTTTACTGCGTTTCTATTTCTTGTAAAATATAATTCCGAGTCATATTTAGGTAATAGCAGCACTTCTTCTGTTCCTCTTCCTATAGGTAAAATTGTCCCAACAGATCCGGCCCCCAGAGCTAACAGTTCTACCTCAGGATTCAGAGCAGGCGGAAAGGGTGTGAGTCAAGCTCACAGCTCAGATTCTGCAGGACTCACCAGACACCATTGCAAAGAGCTGATGTAGGGGGAGGGAAGTGTACTAGCCCGTTTTGCTTCTTTTCTCACTTTGAACAGTGAAGGGAAGTTTTTTCCCCCCAAAATTTAAAATAAAAATTAAAAAAAGAAAGTATGATTTCTATGTAACAAAGGGCTCTTAATAAGAGAATTTTAAGACATTGCCCATCTGTCGTGAGGCAGATATGCAGTTGCTCCCTGGGAGGAACCACCCAGATCTTGTACTTTGCTTAGAAATACTAAATGTAAAGTCTGTTTATCACATCTGCCTCCCATGAGGAGGAAGCATTGTAAACCATCGTCAGGAGTTCTCGGACCTCATTGGCGCAGGGTTCTCAAGGGGCTCTGGTAACAAAATACAGATTGTTTTGTTCTTGTTATTGCTTTGGGCACAGCTGGTATAATGGTTAATTCTATATGTCAACTTGACTGGGCCGCAGAGTGCGCAGTTATTTGGTCAAACATCTGTCTGTATGTTTCTGTGAGGGTGTTTTTGGATAAGATTTACATTTAAATTGGTGGACTTTGAGCCAAGCAATAGGTCTTCATAAAGTAGGTGGGCCTCATTCAATACGTTGAAAGCCTGAATAGAACGAGAAGACCAGCCTTCCCTGAGCGAGAGAGAATCCACCCTGTGGCTGCTTGCCCAGCCCAGCACATTTCCCAACACCCCAGCCCCGACATCTCAACTCAACTATTCATTCTCCCCCGTCTGTCTTTTATTTAATTCTGCTTTCTGCTATTATATAGCAAGAAATGAAAAATAATTACCACAACAGTCCGGTTTTTGTGGGTTTCTTGAACCACCTACTCACTAACTTAACCTTCTAACTTCTTACTAAGCTGGCGGCTAGGGCTATCTTTATAAATTTGTTCTTGTTTATTGGAAAGTGGAAGGGGGAGACAATCATAAGTGTTAGGTACAAAAAGATACGTTCCCATCTGTATTAGTCACGATTCTCCAGAGAAACAGAACCAGTAAGATATGTATGTATGTAAATATATTTATTATAAGGAATTGGTTCACAGGATTATGGTGGCTGAGAAATCCAAGATCTGGAGGTTGGGCTGGCAGGCAGGTGATCCAGGAAAAAGCCAACGGTGGGTAAAATCTGAAGGTTGTCAGCCAGAGAATTCACTGGACTCATGCAAAGGAGAACTGGGCTGTTCCTGGACTGGATAGAAGTCAACCTGTACCCAAGAGGCTCTCTGACTTCTTGGAGCATCATGTTCAGTTAGACGCTCCTGTCAGTTGTCCTGAAGAATGGCCCAGAGACTCTTTGACCACTTGCGATGTGCAGAGATTGAAGAGCTGAAGACACGTGCTCTGAGACTCTGAATTTGAAACAGCAGAATCCAAGAGAACCATAAGGATGTGGCCTTCCATGTTAGGGAACTGTGGGTGGCTGAAAAAGAACCTAGAATAGGACATCTGAGAGGATTTGAAGCAAGAAAATGGTGAGAGATTGGAAGACTTGGATTGAAGCGATGCCTACCGAGTAGAAGAGCATAATTTATCATCAAAACCAGCAAACTTTTAAGAAAAGTGAAAGGGGACACTCCTAATAGTTGTTCTGGTTAAATGCACATAAACTGGGACTTCTGGGCCAAACTGGGATGAATAGAGACCATACATATAAATCAGAGGGTACTTCTTGTTGACTTTGTCCATACAGAACTCTCTAGAAAGGAAGAATGCTGAATATTGAGGAAAAGATAAAAGAAAGAGGAGTAAAATGGGCAGGTGCAGGGAAATACTGTATATTTTAAAATATAATTTATTTTAAATCAATTATAAACAAAAATATAGCAAATATAAAGATGGTAAAAATACAGAAATATAGAAAGAGAAAAAAACTAATATTAGTTTATGTCCATTTGCTCTTTTTTAAAATTCGTTGTTTTAAGTATATTTCTTTTTTTTGCGAGTAATTGAAAATACGTTTTATTTTATTTTATTTTATTTCTAATACTTCTCCATTTATTTAGGTCTTCTTTAGTAATACACATTTCTTTTTAAAAAAGTTTTTTATTGCAGTAACATTGGATTATAACATTACATAGCCCTCAGATGTACATTGCAATATACCTCTAACTCTGTGCAGATCAGATCATGTTCACCACCTAAAAACTAATTATAATCCATCACCACACATGTGCCCAATCCCTGCTTCTCCTCTTTCCCCCCCCTGCACCCGTCGTAATAACCAATCCAATCTCTGTTGCTATGTGTTTGTTTGTCCTTGCTTTTATCTTCCACTTGTGAGTGAGATCATATGGTATTTGACTTTCTCCCTCTGACTAATTTCACTCAGCATAATACCCTCAAGGACCATCCATGTTGTCACAAATAGCTGGATTTCATCATTTTTTATGGCTGGGTAGTATTCCATTATGTATATATGCCATATCTTCTTTGTCCATTCGTCCCTTGATGGGCACGTAGGTTGCTTCCAAGTCTTGGCTATTGTGAATAATGCTGCAATGAACATAGGGGTGCATGTATCTTTATGCCTTTGTGTTTTCAAGTTCTTTGGGTAAATACCCAGCAGTGGAATAGCAGGATCATATGGTAGATCTATTCTTAATTTTCTGAGGATACTCCATACTGCTTTCCATAGTGGCTGCACCAGTTTGCACTCCCACCAGCAGTGTACAAGGGTTCCCATCTCTCCACATCGTCTCTAACACTTGTTGTTTCCTGTCTTGTTAATTATAGCCATTCTGACGAGAGTAAGGTGATATCTTGTTGTAGTTTTGATTTGCATTTCCCTGATAGCTAAGGATGTTGGACATCTTTTCATGTGCCTGTTGGTCATCCGTATATCTTCTTTGGAGAAATCTCTGTTCAGATCTTTTGCCCATTTTTTAATTGAATTTTGGATAAGCATATTTCTAATCCTACTATATTCAAATTTATATACTATACTTTTAAAATTAAAGTTACAACACAAATATTTCCATGTTAGCTCAAATTATTTAAAATATGATTCAAAGAGATGCATAAAACTTTGCTAAGTGGCAACATTCTAGTTTCCCAAGCCACCCTCTTTTTTCCGATATTTAGATTGTTTTAAATTTTCACTACTCTTATTAATGTACAACTCCATGTCAGTGAGCATCTTCGTGCCCAGTCTTCTTTTCCCCATACAATGTATTTCCCCTTTTAGATCTCTAAAAGGTAAACACCAGGTCACACATTTTGAAAGTTTTTGACGTTTCTAATTTATCTGTACCACAGAAAAAAATTGAACATTCCCAGCAGTAATCTCTGAACACATCTATTTGACCTTGAGTATTTCACCCACCTTGAGTATTAGCATTTAAACTTTTGCTCTTTCTAAAGGGAAAACCATTATTGTCTTGACTTGCATTTTTTTGACTACAAATGAGGTGGGACACTTTTCCTTGCCAGCTAACTAGTTACATTTCCTATAGTACAGCAGAGCTTAACTTTGTGGTTTCAGGGCAATTTTACATTCTTAAAAATATTGAGAACCTCAGAACTTTTGTTTATGTGGGTCGTATCTTCTGATATTTTACCATATTAAAAATTAGAACTGAGAAGTTTTGAAACATGTACTTATCAATTCATTCAAAAATAATAGTAAAGCTATTACATGTTATCATATATAACATTTTAATGAAAAATAATAATTTCCATAAGCTAGCCCTGGTGGTCTGGTGATTAAGATTCGGTGCTTTCATCACCATGGCCTGCATTTGTGTCCCTGTTAGGGAACCATGCTACCCATCTATCAGTTGTCATACTGTGGGGGCTGCATGTTACTGTGATGCTGAAAGCTATGCCATCGGTATTTCAAACACCAGCAGGGTCACCCATGGTAGACAGGTTTCAGTGGAGCTTCCAGACTAAAATAGATTAGGAAGAAGGGCCTGGCCACCCATTTCTGAAAAAACTGGCCATGAAAACCCTATGAATAGCTGGGGAGCATTGTCTAATACAGTGCTGGAAGATGAGAGGATGGTGTAAAAAGACTGGGCAAGAGTCCACTCTGCTGTACACAGGGCCACTGGGAGTTGGAATCAACTCAATGGCACTAATAACAGCAACAAAATAGTTTCCAAAATAAGAAGAAATTTGAAAAGAATGGCATTGTTTTACATTTTTACGAATATCTTTAATGTCGGACTTATAAGAAGACAACCAGATTCTCCTCTTTGCTTTGGTATGCACTCAGTTGCAATATGCTGCTTTGGTTGAATTATATGAAGAAAATTTAGTCACTCACAGATATGTAAGTGGAAAAGGAGGAATATTTTAGCAATCTTTTCTGAAAAACATAGATACTTGTTTTTGGTACTACACCAAAACTTGACAAGTGGCTGTTTCTTAAAGGTTACTTTCAAAACAGAATCTGAAACCATATCAATGAAATTTTTGTTCTCTTCATGAAAATCCATTGGTGTTTTTAGCACTTTGAATAGATTTTTTTACCCATGCATAATTTAGAAACATCGTACTTTAGTCATTTAGAAAATATTAGTTCACTGAGTTTTGCAAATCTTCCAAATGTTATTTTTCATGATAAAATGTCAAAAGCTCACGTTTGTTACTATTACCATCAATCTCATCAGAAAAGTCTGGAAGAACTGGAAAGCTGTCAAGTTCACGATAATAGTCATATGTTTTCCAATACTATAATTTTCACTTGAAAACTCAGATTTTATCACTGGCAGCAAATACAATTGTTTTCTTTAAAGTGACAGGCTCACTTCCTTCAGCTTCAAGAAAATGCCTGCCAAACACCTAAGTCTGAATAGCCATAATTTGTCTGTCAGTTCTTTCAAGTAAAAATATTCCATGAAAAAAATGGCTAGTTCAGCTTGCAATTCAAACAATCACAAAGTGCTTTCTTGAGACACTACTTTACTTTGGAATTTAGCAAAAGTGCATTGTGCCTACTTCCCATTTAGTCACACAGAATGTTAATAATATGTGTCCTCAAGGATGGACATTTAATAAAATCCGTAACATAACTTTTACTGCTTCATCAAAGACATTCTTCAGCGTAATTGGCCTTTTAGTTTTGCTTTAGTTTGTTTTGTTTTGTTTACCATGAGTGCCTAGCAGTGAATGCACACAGCAGTGAGCCACAATGACTATGAGTTTGGTACCACCGTCTTGGTTCCTAAGGCATCAGCAGTTTACCCACCATAGCTTTTGTACAATATCAAGATAATGTTTTGGGGAAGTCCAGGAGTCCATGGACAATACATTGAGACAACTATTAAAGTGAATTTTTAGTCACATCTTTTGCTTATTTTCCCGTTGGAGGTTTCCCGGGTATAGACTCATTATATACTATATATGTTAATGTTTTGTTATAACATTTGCTATCAAAATCATTTTCCTTTTGTTTTTGCATTAACCTTTGGCAATGTTCTTATTTTTTATGCACAAAGGTTTAAAAATTTTATGTACTCCTATCCAATCAATCTTTTTTTGTGTGTAATGTCATTTCTTGCTTTCTTTATATTGAAATTTATTGAAATTTTTATTGCCATAATTGTAGATTCACATGTAGTTTTAAGAAATAATAGGGAAATCCAAGTTACTTTTTTTTTTTACTAAGTTTTCTCCCCAGTAGTAACATTGTGCAAAACAACAAAAAAAGTTTTTGCAAAAAAATAGCACAATATCACAACCATGATATTGATCTTGTTACAATCCATTGGTCTTATTCAGATTTCCCAATTTTATTTGTACTCATTTGTGTGTATTTAGTGCTATGTAATTTTGTCACATGTAGGTTCCTGTGTCCAGTGAAGACACAGAACAGTTCCATCAGCACAAATACCCTTGTGTTGTCCTTTTATAACCACAGCCACCTCCCTCCTGCCACCCTTCCTTCTCTGTCCCTAACCTCTGAAAACCAGTAAGCTGTCCTCCAGTACTAAAATTTTGTAGTAACTAAATTTATTCATTTATTTATTGTTTATGTTTTTATTTATTATACTTATTATTATTTATAATAATTTATTATTGTATAACTAAGACATTATATGAGTTGAACCAGAGAGCATGTGAACCTTTGGAATTGGCTTTTCTCACTCACTTACATCTCTGGCTATCCTTTCAAGTGGTTCTGTGTATCAGCGTCTAGTCCTTCTTGTTGCTGAGTGGTAGTCCGTGCACCACAGTTTGTTTCACCAGTCACCCATTAAAGGACATCTGGACGGATTTCAGGTTTTGGCTATGACAAGTAAGGTGGCGGTGAGCATTTGCATACAGGGCTTTGTTTGAAGACAAGCCTTTGTTTCTCTGAGATGGATACCCAAGCGGGCAGTTACTGGGTCATATGGTAGTTGCAAGTTTACTTTAGTTTTTTTTTTTTAATTGCAGCAAAACATACATAACATAAAATGTACATTTTAAACCATTTTTAAGTGCACAATTCGTGTCCGTAAGTATGTTTACGTTGTTGTGTAACCATCGACACTAACTATCTCCAGAACTTCGTCCTCATCTCACAGTGAAGCTCTTTACTCATTAAACAATAACTCCTCATTACACCCTCTCTCCAGTCCCTGGTAACGACCATTCTATTTTCTGTCTATAAATTGATTGTTTTGGGAACCACATATGAATGGAATCGTAAAATATTTGTCCGTTTGTGGGTGGCTTATTTCACTTTGCATAATGTTTTCAACGTTTATTCATGTTGTAGCATGTGTCTGAATTTCATTCTCTTTTAAGACTGAATAATATCCCATGGTATGTATATACCACATTTTGTTTATTCATTCATTGATCCATGGACACTGAGGTTGTGTCCACCCTTTGGCTATTGTGAATAATGCTGCCATGAACATGGGTGTACAAATATGTTTGAATCCCTGATTCCAATTCTTCTGGGCATATACCCAGAAGTGGAATTTCTGGATCATATGGTAGTTCTAGTTTCATTCTTTGGGGAACCACCACACTGTTTGCCACAGCAGCCACACCATTTCTATTCCCACTAGCAGCACATAAGAATCCCGATTTCTCCTTGTCCTCACCAACACTTGTTTTCTGCTTTTAAAAAAAATATATAATAGCCATCCTAATGGGTGTGATGCATGTTTAGTTTTATTTGAAACCGCCAAACTGTTTTCCAAAGTGACTGTACCATTTTACATTCCCGCCAGCAATGGATGACTGATCCAGGTTCTCTTCATCTTCTTCGGCATTTGGTGTCGTCACTATTTTTTATTTTAGCCATTGTAATAGACGCAGAGTGATATCTCATTGTGGTTTTGATTTCTATTTCCCTAATGGCTAAAGAGGTTGGACATCTTTTCATATGCTTATTTGCCATCTGTCCATACTCTTTGATGAAATGTCTCTTCACGTCTTTTGTCTGTTTTCTAATTGGATTGTTTTATTTTTTAATGTTGAGCTTTAAGAGTCCTTTACATTTCTAGATTCTAGTCCTTTGTCAAATATGTGGTTTACAAATACTTTCCCCCAGTCTTTAGCTTATTTATACATCCTCTTCACATGATATTTTCCGAAGCGGCATTTTTAATTTTGATGAGATTCAGTTTTTATGCCTTTTTCCTTTTAAACATGATGCTTCTGATGCCAGTCCTAAGAATTCTTTGCCTAGTCCTAGATCCTGAAAAGAATTCTTGTATATTTTTTATAACCATTTTATAATTTTGCATTTACGCTTAGGTTGACAACACATCTTGAGTTAATTTTTGTGTAGGGTGTGAGGTGTAGGCTGAAGTTCAAATTTTTGCTGATGAATTTCCAATGCTCTAGCACCATTGGTTGAAAAAGTTATTCTCCCCCATTGGGTTGTTCTTGCACCTTTGTCAAAAGTAGGCCGAGCATTGTTGTGTGGGTCTATTTCTAGGTTCCTTACTCTGTTTCATTGATCTGTGTGTATATCCCTCTGCCAATACCACAGTATTTCGATTACCTTAGCCGCATATCGGTATACCGACTCTTCCTGCTTTATTCCTCTCTGTCAAGATTGTCTTAGCTATTCTAGGATCTGTGCCTCTCCATATAAATTTTGGAATAAACTTGTCTATGTCTGCAAAAAACACTTGCTGGAATTTTGATAATAACTACATCAAATCTACAGATTAATTTGGGAAAATTGCTATCTTTACTATGTTGAATCTTCAAGTCCATGAACATAGTAAGTCACTCCTTTATTTAGATTTTCTTTAATTTCTTTCATCAGCCTTTTGTAATTTTCAACATACAAATCCTAAAATGTTTTGTTAAGAACATACTTAAGCATTTCATTTTCTTTGGAGTAATTTTAAACGGCATTGTATTTCTAATTTTGGTTTCCACATGCTCATTATTGGTATCTAGAAATATGATTGATTTTCGTGTGTTGATCTTGTAACCTATGACTTTACTGAATTCACTTATCAGTTATAGGAGTTGTTTTATAGATTCCTTGGGATTTTCTATGTAAACAATAATGTCATCTGTAACTAGGGAAAGTTTTCTTTTTTCCTTTCCAGTTTGTATGCTATTTATTTCTTTTCTTTTCTTTTTTTGAGGAAGATTAGCCCTGAGCTAACATCTGCCACCAATCCTCCTCGTTTTTTGCTGAGGAAGACTGGCCCTGAGCTAACATCTGTGCCCATCTTCCTCTACTTTATGTGTGGGATGCCTGCCACAGCATGGCTTGACAACAAATGTGTAGTTCCATACCTGGGATCTGAACCAGGGAACCGTGGACTGCCGAAGTGGAACCGGGCCAGCCTCCCCTTTATTTTTTTTTATAACCTTATTGCAGTAGCTAGAACTTCCATTACTATGTTGAACAATAGTGATAAAAGTTGGATATTTCTATTGCTTTTAATTTCATAAAATTCTTTTCCCTTCAGAAATTCGCTAATAATGATGTCTATGTTCATTTAATTTTTTATCTTTCCCTTTTATTTTTTACACTACTTATGTGACCTTTAGCAATTATTTAAAGTCTTTCAACTTCAATATAGTTTTCTATAAAATGGAGCTAATAATATTTGTCACTGAAGTTTGTGAAACGAATACGTAAAATAATATAAGTAACCCAAACGTAGTTTGTTTGAGCAAACAGTTATTACCGGACTTTGAGAGGCCTAATCAATGACAGCCCAAGTTCAGTAATGGTTAGAAGAAAGCTGCAGAAGTCAGGCAGATAAAATCAAAATCAAATCTTTACTACTGATAGGACTCTATTGACAGATATGGCAGGAGGTGAAAGTCAAATGACTCTTTTAGTTCTCTCTGCCAGGCTTCCCGTGGAATATACCCTCCCCTCAACGCCCGGAAGGAATTTGAGCCTGCAGAATAGAAGCACTTCTCCGGGCTTATAGCCTCGTGTTGGTCTGCAGGCAAGAAGAAGAAAGAGACAAAGCACAGGACTTTTGAGAGGTTACCACCATCACCTGCGGAACATGGACCAATGGCTGTTAACAATCAACCAAGTAACTTTCTCAGGGGTTTGAGGGCTCAGTGTTTCCTAGTTAGTAATGATTATTGCATCTGTTACTATTAATAGTAGAAATAAACTATTTAAATAAAGTGAGAATTGATTTTGATGTATTGTGTAAGGTGAGGATATGAGATTTTTCTTCCCAAGAGCTAGTCGACTGTACAAATTTCCAAATTCTTCTTCTCTCCCAGACAGATATAATTCCCCTTTAAAAAAATACTTCTGTTTTAGGGCTTACTATAAATTTTGTGACTCGATCTCCAATTGTGTTGCTAATGTTGTGCTTTTTACCTTTATGTGTTTTAGTAGCTTATAAAACTAGCTTCTGCCACCCACTCGCACTACTAATTACATTATTTATTGAGAAATTTCTTTGCTATTATTTGCTGGTTATTCCTTCAGATAACCTGTTTCTGTAAAGAATATAACTTTCTATCAGTTGAGAAAGTTATTTTGTCTTTTCTAATGATAGCTTTGATCCTTTGATCCATCAAATGTATTTGGGACCTGAAAGAGGATGTAGCTTTTGCTAGGAGAACACTGAAGGTTAATTGCATTTGTCTGATTATTATAGACTGTTTTTAACACCTTTAAAATATGTGTATGGGCTTTTTCATTTAGAATGTGAACTCATCCATCACTCTCTTGTGCTTTAAAAAGTCCCCAATTTTCTCTCTTGCTGCCAGTGCTTGAGGTCATTCTTCCACACAGAAAATCAAAGCTACCATGATAATTCAGATACAACTACTATTTGCAAGTACTGCACAGTTGGCACTGTGATATACACTAGCAATACAACCCCTTGCAACAACTTTGTTAGACTAAGCGTGTTACGGAAGGGGAAATGAGCACTCAGAGGATTTGTTTGGTTACAACTCAAGGATTTCTGGCTGCCACTCTAGTGGAGTGATAATAAGATGGATTGTTCTTTAAACTTGAATTCCTACTATCAATGTAGCTTGCTAAAATGTCATTGTGTTAGGCAGAACTCTAATATTATGCTCAATAAGTCTTGCTCTTGTATAATTCCCTTCCCTTTGAGTATGCGGGGACCTTATGAATGTGACGAAATATCAGTCCTGTGATTATCATGGTTTTTTCCTTCAGGGATACCACCAAGTCTTCACAGTGAAGAGTCTGGAAAGATCCCCTTGTGGCTCTGGAAGGAAGAAGGGAAAAGTAACTATTTTGAGTATGCTCAGAGCATTCTCCATAAGAAAGTGCTACTCTTTAGGGGAAAATGCTTTATCAAAGCCTTATCCCACCTAGGAAGAAGAGCATTTACCAATCTCCAGCCCCCTCTAGCCTTCCTGTCTCACCTGAAAAGGGGGGAAAAAATCTAAGAGACACTTGTGAAGGTCATAGCCTGGGGCACTGGTCCACTGAAACCCTGAGATTTAATCATAAGATTATAGAATGCTTCCCCTTCCCAATACCTTGCCATCACCTCAACATGGCTCCTCAAGAGTAAGACTGGATTACAGCTGGAAGAGCTGCAAGGCTCAGACTCTATTTAAGAAGGAATTTCTAGTAAAGCCCAAAGACAACAAGGGGACAAAAACTAGGATATTAGAGGAATTTAAAGCCTCTGGCAACTGCAGCTAC
This sequence comes from Equus quagga, assembly GCF_021613505.1. Classification (NCBI taxonomy): domain Eukaryota; kingdom Metazoa; phylum Chordata; class Mammalia; order Perissodactyla; family Equidae; genus Equus; species Equus quagga. The sequence goes on from NC_060269.1 coordinate 14,077,307, forward strand.
AGAAAACATTAATCATGGCTCAATTGTTAGCCATGTTAACATGAAACCACTTAATAAAGGTTCAGTTCTTATTACCTGGTGCATCATGTCTGGCTTTCAACAAAAAATGACACGGCATGTTAAAAAGCAAGAAGAAACACAGTATCAAGAGACAAAGGAATCATCAGAACCAGACTTAGATATGATACAGATGTTGAAATTATCAGACAAGGAATTTAAAATAACTAATTACTAATATGTTAAGAGATCTAATGGAAAATATAATCAACATGCAAGAAAAGATGGTTAATACAAGCAGAGAGACAGAAATTCTAAGAAAGAATCAAAAGGAAATGCTAGAAATAAAATGTAATGGATATAAAGAATGCATTTGATAGGTTCATCAGTAGACTGAACATGGTCAAAGAAAGAATAAGCGAGCTCCAAGATATGTCAACTGAAGCTTCCTAGACTGGAATGCAGAAAGCAAACAACAACAACAACAACAAAAAACCCAGAACATCCAGGAATTGTGGGAGAATTTCAAAAGGTGTAACTTATGTATAATTGGAATACCAAAAGGAGAAGACAAAGAGAACAGAAGAACTATCTGAAGTAATAGTTGCCAAGAATTTTCCAAAATTAATGACAAACAGCAAAGCACAAATCCAGGAAGCTCAGAGAACATCAAGCAGGATAAATACCAAATAAAAACAAACCACACACATGCATATCATATTCAAATTACAGAAAACCAAAGACAGAGAAAACTTTGAAAAAAAAACAGGAGGGGGAACACCTTACATACAGAGGAACAAGGATAAGAATTACAGTGGATGTCTTGTCAGCAACCATGCAAGGAAGAAGTAGCACTAAGCGAAATATTTAAAGTGTTGGGAAGAAAAACCCTACCAACCTAGAATTCTATATCCAGGGAAATTATTCTTCAAAAGTGAAGGAGGAATGAAAACTTTCTCAGACAAACAAACACTGAGGAAATTAACAGTAGTAGACCTGCCTTAAATGAAATGTTATAAAGGATGTCTTTAGGGAAAAGGAAAATTATATAGGCCAGAAACTCTGATCTACATAAAGGAAAGGTGTTGGACATAAATAAAAGTAAAATAAAAACTTTTATGGGGGCTGGCCTGGTGGCGTAGTGGTTGGGTTCGTGCACTCTGCTGTGGTGGCCCGGGGTTTGTGGGTTCAGATCCTGAGTATTGATCTGCACACCACTCCTCAAACCATGCTGTGGAGGCATCTCACATACAAAATAGAGGAAGATTGGCATGGATGTTAGCTCAGGGACAATCTTCCTCACCAAAAAACACCTTTTATTTTTTATTCTTAATTGATCTAGAAGATAGCTATTTAAAGTAATAATATTAACACTGTATTGGGTGATTATAATATATGGATAAGTAAAATGAATGACAGAAATGTCATAAGAGACCAGTGGTAGGAATTGGGAACACTCTGTTATAAGGTACCTTTACTACCCTTGAAGAGGTACAGTTACAGTGTTATTTGAATGTAGACTTAGGGTAGTTGTAAATGCATATTACAAACTCTAAGGCAACCAGTAAAAATTTTTAAAAAGAAATATAATTGATATGCTAAGACATGAAATAAAAGGGAATCATATGGAATGCTCAGTTAAAACCAGAAAAGGCAGAAAAAGAAGGCAAGGAGAAAAAAGAAACAAAGAAAAAGGACAATTAAATAAAAATCAGTTACAAACATGGCAGGTGTTAATCGAACTATATCAATAGTCACTTTAAGTGTGAATAGTCTGAATATATCAATTAAAAGTCAGGGATTGTCAGAATGGATGAAAAAAGAAAATCCATCTGTATTGTTGTCTACAGGAAATCCCCTTTTAAGATAAGGACTGAGGTAGGTTAAAAGTAAAAGCATGGAAAAGCCTATTCAGACTAAATCAAGACATTCATCGTACACTTAATCCAAACCTGTCCTCTACCTTTTTCAGGATCCTGAAGGAAAAGAAAACCTGGTCATGTTTTTTGTTTCCTAGAGCTCTACTTTTTTCTTCCATCATCTGAGTCTTCCAGAGTCAGTACAGAAAGGAGACTTAAGGAAAAAGGGCAAAGGTCTTTAAATCTAACTGGTGCTGACCCATGTGGGCTGGATATCATGTCCCCCACCGATGCTGATATTCAAATACTGGCACTTTCCTAGGCACATGTGTGGGCTCCATGGGAACATCTGGACTGCAATTTCTCTACACGGCAATACACTCCCTGGCTGACCTTTCATGACGCCTACTTGGTTTCCATCTCTAGTGGTTTACCCCTGGAGTCTCCTGGCCCTTGCAGGAGACCACCACTGGGTAGAGTAGTTTCAAGAAGGTTTGAGCCTAGCTACCTTCAGGGGTACCTACTTGGCCAGTGGGAAACTCCTCCATATTTTTGCCATAAAATTTTCTGTAAGTGCAGGCTTCTCTCACCTCTGCCTTGTCTTCTTGTTCCCACTAGCCTCCTGACTTCAGAGTTCTTCAGACAGAAGAAGGGAGCAGTCCTGTGCTCCCATTTCCTAACCCTGGGAACATCCCTCATGTTCTAAGAATTCTCCCACTGCGCTCATCCCTCATGTGGTGGCCGAACAGAGATGCTCTGTAAATGTCTAGAGTTTAGGTGATGCTTCTTTGGGAGGTCCTCATAGGCGTAGGGCAGGAAAGAGAGAAAAGAGCTGAATGTTCTCCATTCTCATATAATCTCTTCACTGAACTCTTGCAAAGAATCTCCAATCTTCTCTTAGGAAGGCTGGAGGTAGATGTTGGGGTGGAGAGGCAAAGGACTAGGTTAGCCATCTGAGTGGGTCTGTAGAGATATATCTTGCAGCTTTCTTGAGAAAGTGAGGGTACTTGTAGCCCACTCTCCATAGCTTTAGAGTTTTAGAAGTATTCTAGGATGACATTATAAATTTCCTTTCCACTGGGCTTTCTCTCCCTAAGTAATGTCTGCAACTGATGAATAAGTAACTACATATAATATGTATTTCTAGGCAATATTTAAGAGCTTTACGTGTGTGAACTCATTTAATCTTTACTACAACTCAAAGAAGTATAGATATGTTCTCCATTTTACAAATGAATAAAATAAGATAAAAATGGATTACACAATTTGCTCAAAATTGGCCAACTCGTAATTGCCAGGGGTGGAACCCAAATCTCTCTAGTTTGCCTCAAAATTCATGCTCTTAACCCATAAGCCATCCTGCCACTTCAATGTGTCATCATAGTCCCCGGGGATTACTTTGTCTATAAATAATTATGGAATTTTTGCATTGCTGACAGGAAGTGTGGATTAACAGACAAAAACATTGCAGAGCTGAAGTCTACATTTTAAAGAGAATATTTAATAAGCAGCAACAATGTATGGAGTGCTACTGTGAACCTGCAATGTCACAGGCAGTGGGACTCTAGCAGAAGACCAAAACGGACCTGATCTCCACCCTGATGGAGCTGACATTGTGATGCAGTATTTCTCAAATGGTTGGTTATCATCCATTACTGGGGGGTAAAATCAATGCTGTGTAACAAGACCTACATTAGTTTTTTAAAAAATTAATATAGAATGCAATATAAATTATCAGAGCATATCACATGTACAAGAGTAAGTTTTGTTTCAGTCATATATATTTCTGTATGTGCACTGGATTGCAGTATGTTTTCTTATTGCAATTATGTTTTCGTGTTAAAAAAAGGCACTGGTCTTCGTAGGACTTTACATAGCTAATATATTATTGATGCCTTCTTTTTACAGAATACAGGGATTTAGGTCATCTTAGAGAGATATACAAAACAGGAAGATAACATAAATTAGAAAATGATGTAAAGAAACAAGAAGATAGTGACATATATTAGAGCCAGAAATGAGACTAAGCTCTCTCGAATGCATTCTTAAATACTTGCAAACTGGGGGAGTCCATTTTGGCTTTAATTTTTGTGGTCAAATAAAAAGAACAAGAAAGGGAAGGCTGATCAGTTCCATCAGTTATCTAAAAGGTCAACGCTCAGGAGTACATCTAGGACCGGTAGGAAGGCCAGAAAGAAGTTTGTCCCCAGGGTTCTCCTTAGGAAGAGACTCTAAAATGCAACACTTTCTCCATACAAGTAAACACTCAGTTCCATGACCATCTACAGGAGATTAATTAATGTTATTCCTTTCCTTCCTGTCCTATTCTATAATACTCTCCAGGCTCAGATACACAAGGGAAAGAAATGGCATAAAACCCTTGAGAAACACATAGAAGGGTGCCATTTGAACATCGATTAAAATCAACACAGATCCTGCACTTGGGAATTGTCAAGTCTAAATGAGCTTTCTTAGGAATTCGTTCTTCAGGCACCAACAATTTTACTAGCTTTGACAATAATCCGTACAATTTTCATAGGTAAATCCAACTTTTGCTTCTTCAACTTAGCAAAATTTATAATCACGGGAAATAAAATTTTTTGAAACACATTCACTATGAGGTACATAAGAACAAAAACTAGCTACTTAATAAGTATGCAAAAATGCAGCCCTAAGTAGTAGAAAATGAAGTCCATTTATCTCTTGTTATGAGTATTTCTTAAACCCAGCTCCACAGATAAAATGTCAAATTGCTAACCCTGGTTATTAGTATTCATAATCAAATGATGATAGAAGCCAACTTCCCCAGGGAGAAAATGTTTGAAATTTTGACAGGATGTAGAACAAAGCTATTAGAATGGGCTGCTCTGGGGTTGATTGGTTGTCATGATCTAGAGAAAGTATTTGGCAGGATCTTAACTTTCAGATCTTCATCCTGCTGCCGCCTACAAATGCGCCCGCTTTCTGAGAAGGACATGGTTAGAATATATGCTAAACGAATCCGCTTGCTTGATCACCAGCTGACATGGATCCCAAATCACTATTTTCACGCCAGTCCTAATGATGTAGGCTCCATGGGATGTGAGCACGGAGACAGCGGCAGGTTACTCATTTCATAGCTCAATTTCCCAGATGCCATCTTAGTCCCCTCTTCTTCTTCCAAGGGTCAACCCAGAGACACAGCGCAGCTGTCTGAAGGAGCAGAAGTCCCTGGGTGCAGAGGATTTCTAAAGGAGCGGTATCTGCTCTAGTCCAGTTTCGTTCGAAACTCCCAAGTTATGGCTCCTTATGTGCCTTATGTGGTTATCTAATTGAGAGCCCCCAAAAACTCCATTTTTCTTCAAGTTGATTTTAAGAGCTTCCCCCTGCACGGTACAGAAAGGGAGACAGAAGGAGATGTGCACACCCCACCTGAAGGCTCAAGTGTGCTTCACACAATGTTGCCAGAAGAGCCCGGCTTCCAGCATGGACCAGCTCGCTTGTTTAGAACACAACTCTAATAAGGGTAAGAGGGGGTGACATTCAGATCCCTTATGCAGCTGGTGAACCCAATGAGTTTACCTTGGAGGGAGAACAGTCAGGAGCTGACTGCTTTTTTCTCTCCTTGTGGTCCTCAGACATCTCCATTGTCAGACATCCCCCCCTGAAATCATCTGAGGTCCCAGGGTTTTCAGTCATGCCTCTTTCCGGTAATTAGGACTCGTTTTCAGGCTTTAAAACTTCCTAGTCCATTCCAATGCAGAAGTTCAACCTTACACTCTTACAGTCAATATAATAATCTTATAGTAGTAGCACTTCCATCCCTTGGCTTCAGAACTTCAGCGGAGTGATGCAGTCAGAAGGTGGGAAAGACGCAAAGCTCCAGGGGTCCCCGTGATTGGTGCAGTTGTGGTCCAACAGCAGGTGCCTCTGTGAGACAGGCGGCACCAGAGGCCCTCTGAGCACATTTGTGAGTTTCTTTGGGAGGCTTCCTGTGTAGCTTTCTGAAACTCTTGCTTGATTTCCAGACAGGGCAAAGTACAATCTTCCCTTTACTTACTCAATAGTTGCATTCCTGAAAAATTAGAGCACGTTAAGATGGCGCCAAAAGTACTGGGTATTTACATGTATAATGGAGTTAAGGTCTGGGTTCGGAGATTTATAAAGAGGTTTTTCACCAATGAGACATTTGAAGGCTGTAGGGGAAGTGGGACGCTTCTCTGTCCTGAGCATTGCAGATGTCAAGTATCCCCACCTCCTCCCACTAAATGTCAGAGACAGCACTCCCACCCCCTCATCCTGGTGACGGCCAAAATTACCCCCTCATATTTCCAGAAATGCCCCAGGGGAATTGTACTGCCCTCAGTGAGCCCTCTAGCCCCTACTTTTTGAACATGGGACACTTATCGCCTCCTGTCCTCAACTCTGAGCTTTTAGCTGAATCTCGAGACAGGAGTCCGGACTAAGAAAATCCCTACTAGGGGTTTTAGATTAAACTATACTTACTGTGCTAAGCACTACATATAAATTCTTGTAAAATTGTGTTAGGTTAAACTTCAGCAAATGAGGAAACTCAGAACAGTTAAATATCTTATCTGAGGTCATTCAGCTAATAAACAGCAGCATCAGAATTTGAATCACAGGCTTCTGATCTAATACATTTAAATAACTAAATTGGATTTTTGTAAGAAAGAACAAAGAAAAAACAATAATCACATTATAAAATGGAGCCAGGATAAAGTTTATATTCGTAAAATGCTTGCCATAAAGTTCAACATACTGCCTAAGGCTGGACCACAAATTTTCCTCTGAAATAAAAACAGGGAAACATTTTCAACTACACCATTCACAAACTCACAAAGTTAAACTAAAGAGAATCACTTTCCCTAACTTTAAGCCTACCTTTCTTTCTGAACTTCTGTGGTCCAAATTATCTATTGCCCCCATTTGGCATTTAGTCCATATTAGCTTGTACAGCTATTTATCTCTTTACTGAAAATTCAGTAAATTTGACCTTTTGAGAATTTTCCTTGGGCTCATTTTGAAAAGTACTGTAGAAGGTTGATTTTGTGAAAAATGATGATGATCCTAGCTCCCTAAGCTGTCTGGAGCCTGCTCTCCATCCTCAGCGTTACTCACTGGTATCCTGACTATCTCCTCAGCTCTGGCGTGGCTCCAAACTGTCCCCCACATTGCTGCTAAATTCTTCTTTCTAAAATGCACGTCTAACTGTACCTCTTATCTGCTTCAACTATTCCAGTGAGTTCTTAATAGCAATAGGATAAAGGCTAAACCCTCACAGCGTGGCGGTAAACTTTTCTATGACTCTCTGGTTCCTGATTATTCCAGTCTAATCCTATGCCCGCTCATACCCAACATTACCATCTATTGAACAACTTTGTGCACAGCAAAGCTTTTTGGACCTGGAGCAACTTGCTCATGCTGTTCTTCTTGCTTGGAATACCCTTCATATCCCATGCTCCCGTTACATATGTCTTCCTCGCTTCGCTCAAGCATCATTGCATTAGTGAGGTTTCAATTACTATAGGCTAGGTAGTAAATAAGCCCCCCCAATTTTGGTGGACCACAATGATAATCACTTATCTTGTAAGTGAGCAAAAAGGGGCTCGTTCTGCTTGCCACAATCTGGTGCCAATCAATTGCAAACAATCCGGTGGTTGAGAAAGGAAAATTGATATGATTAGCCAGCATAATCGGAAGATGATGGACTAGTGTCCTGAAGAGCCATCTTAAAATCATAAGACTCCTGAGGCAGTTGTAGAGGGGAAATGGGCGGGGAAGGCGGGGAGTTGGGGAAATCGATTATCTGGTGTGATGAAATTCAAGGCACCACATTATCTCTTTCTTCTGTCATTCGTGATGGGTACCAATGCAGCAATTTTCTTTCTGGAGGTCGTAGTGTTCCTGGGGAACTCAGAGAACAAAGCTGTCTTATCACAGCTGGGAGATATATGTAAGCAAGACTCATAGAATTAGCAGATCGTGTATTTTGTAAAAGCAAAAGGTGCTTAATCATCTAGGCTACCTGCAGGTTAGAATGTATTCACAGAGACTAGTGAGTCAGGGTCATGGTTACAATATTGCTTCTTTTCCCTAAGATGGCTTCCCTCATGTTAACTTAAGATCTAGTGGTTACAATTTCATGCTCACAGGTTTGCAGGTCAGCTGAGGGAGCTCTGTGAGGCTGTGGGTCAGGTTTATATCTGCTCCTCGTATCTCTCATTATGGGACCTAGGGCTACCCAAGGCCTATTTTTCTTCTGGTGGATGGTAGGTCAAGAGCAGCAGTCAATCACCAAAGCACATTTAAAGCTCTTTAACATTCTGTTGCCCCATGCAAGCCACATGGCCAAGCACAAAGTCAATGGGTTGGAAAAGTATACTCTGCCTCTTCAACAGTCAGAGTCACAGTAACGTCTCACGGAAACTGGTGTGGATGCCTAATTCTGTTATGGAGAGGTAGTGAAGACCCGGGAACTAGAATTCAGTTGGTCCTAATCATCTCTATGAAGCTTTCTCTAACTATCCCAAGTCCTTGATAAAATGATCACTCCTTTCTTTGTGGACCCACTCACAACAGACATAATTCTATAATAGCATCTTTAACATATTTAATAAACTCCCTTCTTTAAGTGTCTGTCCTCCTCTATTACATGGTAAAATCTCATTTTATTCACCTTTGTGTTTTTCAAGTTTATCACAGACCGTGGCACACATCAATAAATAGTTGTTGAATTAATTATTTAATTTTTAACTAAGTACATTGAGCAAAAGCGTGTAAAGCACAAAGAGGATAAAGTATTAAGAGTATAAAGTATAAGAGTATAAAGAATCTAAATGGACCATGAAAAATCTCAACCACAAATAGGAAAACAAGTTGTAGATCATTCAATCAAGTTCATAAAGAGAGGAGGCCCGTTGATTACCCATCTGTCTTTGAAAGCATGATATAAAGATGTCCAAGGCAAAGACTGTTGGGAGTATGTGTCTGGTTTCCTGTGAGCACGTGGGGCAATTGCTTAAGACTGGTTTGATCCAGATGTGGTGGACCTGCTGCTGTGGGCGGGAAGGGAGCTCTTGCCCAGGGAAAGTGTGGTGAGAGTCTTTTAGAAGGAGGAAACCTCAAAGGAAAAACGGTTCTGAGACCTTATTTACAACAACGTTTTGTGTAGCCCTTTAAGTGAGGAAGTGGCTACTTTTTAAACAAAAATTGGTCTGTTGAAAAAAGAAAAAAAAGGGACATTGGTCATTTGTTCTTGTAGATCATGCAACAAACAAAAATGTCTCTGAAAGAATGCATGGTGTTTATTTATAAGATGGGATTAAATTTGTGAAACTTCAGTTTAATTAAAATTATTTTTCATATTTGCAACCGTCCACAACATATCTGTACATGAACACGGAGGTGACGAGGACGAATCGTCTCCCCCCACCCTTGCTTTAAGGTTCTTATGGCCCGTCAAATACTTTGAAAGGCAGGTTAGCAGGAGAAAATAAAACAAAGTTTAGGAACATGCATACATGGGAGAAACCCAGGAGAACTGAGCAACTCACCACAATGGCCAAAGTTGTCCCCTTAAGTATCATCTCTACTAAAGACATAGTGGTACATAGTGGTCAACATCTTGATGGCTTCTGTAAAAGCTCTTTACCTTAGTGCTTACAAAGGTAGCTTAAAGAAATCAATCTACATTTGCTTGACCAGCACACATGGTAAGCTGTTCTTAATGCATCTCTTTACTGCTTCTCTGTAAAATGTAGTTTTTGCCTTGATTCTATAAATTACATTAGTCTTGTGCATTTACCTACAATATCTATGCTTGGCTATATCGTCCAGTCTGAACTGCTGTGGCCCGCAGGCATAGTGGCCATATGGTGTTGGTTAGGAGCACAGACTCTAGAACAGGACTATAGGTTTAAGTCAGGTCTCTTCCACTTACTGCTGTGTGACCTTTGGCAAGTTACTTAAATTCTCTGTGCTTAGTTTCCTCACCTGTGAAAAGGAGATAACGGGATTGTTTTGAGTTGTAAGTGAGTTAGTAGATGTAAAGTACTAAGAAAAGGATCTCGTGTCTAGTAACCACTATATATGGGCCTTGGTGGTACCTATGCTGGGCTCCAAGTTCATGCCTACACACTCACACTCATCATTATTCCCAAACACTATACTCTGCCCGAGCCCAGATTGGCTTCCTAATCTTGAGCAAGCCTTGTGCAAGAATCAGCCCCAGGCCATGACTTTTGGGTCATAAGCTTAGGTCATTCCTCTTTCCCTTAAGGACTCAAAAGTGCTCTTTTCTGTCCTCAGCTTCTGGTTAGGGCCACTCGTTCCATCACGGCCTGTTCCCCTAACTTCAAATTGCAGGGAGCAGAGGTTGTGGGAGGGGTATCTCTGTCCTTTCCTTCCCAGAAGATTCTGGGCTCCTTATGCAAACTTATCCTCCCCTTCCCTAAGCTCCGGACACGAGAGGGCGCAGCCACATTTCAAAAAAAAAACCCCAAACCAAAACTATTCAAAAGTCAACAGTTTCTGAATCTGAATCATACTCTCCAAGGGCAAATTTTGTCTTTTGGCCATTCAGAATATTCTCAACACTCCCTCCCAGCAGCCACTGTCAGAGAAGTTCCACTCAGCTCGGTAGACCCTGTAGTCGGTGACCTCATAGGCAGCTGCCAGACCTCCTGGAAAGGGTATTTTTAACAGCCACCTTTTAGAAGGTGTGATGGTTCTGATTCTTTCACACTTTTTTTCATTTAGTCTTTAATGCCTCACAAAAGCATGAGAATTAGAATACTATAAAATGCTAAAAAGCAGTACATAGAATCCTATTAGCACAAGCTGGACCTGGCAAAAACTGTTTTTTGTTTTTTTTCTTTTGAGGAAGATTAGCCCGGAGTTAACATCTGCCATCAATCCTCCTCTTTTTGCTGAGGAAGACTGGCCCTGAGCTAACATCCATGCCCATCTTCCTCTGCTTTATATGTAGGATGCCTATCACAGCATGGCTTGCCAAGCGATGTGTATGTCCACACCTAGGATCCGAACCAGCGAACCCTGGGCTGCGGAAGTGGAGTGCGGGAACTTAACTGCTACGCCACCTGGGGGGCCCCAAGACTGCTCCAATTTTAACAGTGTGAAATTAAACTGTAATTTTTGCCTCAATTCTGGGTTTTAAATTAGTCACGATATAAACAAATGAGTATTGAGGGGGAAATATGCAAAGCAAGGACTGCCTCAAAGTGTTCTTCATCTGGGAGAGTCAGTGCAGTCCTTCCCCAAGAAACGATATGGAGCCTCATTCACTCCATTCACTTAGGAGAACTGTAATTGTTGTTATTATTATTATTGTTATACCACTCACCTCTGTCAAACTGCACAAAAAACACCTGAATTTCTGTACAAAGGTCAGAAATGAGTTTACAACATCCTGTTCCCGGTTTGATGACAGAGGTAAGAAAAGTACGAGAAGACTCTGTTTTCACTTGCATGCAAGAAAAGGCATGGATTTGTCCTACTAGAGGAAGAAGTCTCGCCAGAGCAGTACCACGGGCGCCTTTCTCCTTGTTAGTCACAGTTGAGATGGTTTGGAGGTTGCCTGGAAAATTGCACAATCATTTATTCTTCCCACTCACATGCGTATCTCCCCACGCCTCACATTCATGATGAGCTCAGGCTTTATGGGCGGCTTCCAGGGCCCCTGAGGAAGCCAAGAAAAGAGGAGGGGGGTAGTCTATGGGCTGTCAGGGGGCACCGCTGAGCTTGGAGAGTGAATGGGGGAACAGAAGAGACGCCAGCAGCCACCTTCCCCTCCTAGCATGGGGATAGTATTTTTAGGAAAATAGACTAATGTATTTCTTTTCCTCCTATGCATCCTGCTCTCTCAAAGCCCTGACTGAGGCTGAGTTCTGCGGCCCCTGGAGGAAAGGAGAGGGCAGGTTCCTCCAAGAACAAGAGTTTTGCCATCAGCTTTGCCTCTTAAAAGTGGCATTCTCCAGGCTGCAGCAAGACAATAGTACTGAAGCATGGCCTTTATCAAGATGCAAAAGGATATTCCCACTTATTCTAATTTATTTATTATCAAAATCCTGGCCTGGTAGATCTGACCCTTAAGTTTTTTTAAGGGAATTTCTTGCCTGAGAGGGAGAAGAATGGGATGGTCTATCCCTTCCAGGGAAAGTCTGGCTGTGGGAGGAGGATGAGCATAGAGGACTGGAAATGGGTAAGGAGACGCCCTCTCCAGATGCCCTGTCTCCAAGCAAAGTCCTGGATGTAGAAAGCATGCTGAATAATTTGAAATCAATGCAAAACACACATACACACGCTGTCCCCCAACTACCACCACCACCACGACCACCACCACCACCACCATCACACCACCACCACTGCCGCCACCACCACCATCACACCACCACCACCACCACCATCACACCACCACCACTGCCGCCACCACCACCACCACCACTACCATCACACCACCATCACACCGCC
>NC_060269.1:14090050-14192107 GCF_021613505.1 Equus quagga
CCACCACCACCATCACCAGCACCACCACCATTACCACCACCACCACTACCACCACCACCACCACCACCACCACCAAACGGAGAGACTTTTGCACTTTTCTTGTTTGAGGAGCCACAAACTGAGTGGCCACATGGTCAAAGTAGAGGGTCTGAGTATAACTTTCCAGGTCCCCATCAAACTCTGTGTGGCAAGAATGTATTTAAAACACCTTGAGTTCCCTTGGGAGGGATGGAGAAAATAGGCAGTGGTCCTGGTCTACCAGCTTAAGTGAAGGAGGGTTGTCAGTGCTGCACAAGCAAAATGCCCCTGGATCCACGGCTGCAAGCTAAGGTTCAAATAGGATTTGTAGCCCAACCTCAGGAACAGAAATGGAGTCGGTGAGAGCCGAGGTCGGGCAAAGTGAACAGGGAGGAGCCCTGAGAAAGCCGAGTTCATTTGCTGAAAAATTCAGCTTCATATGCCAATAGGTTGTACAGTAATCAGGTGGAAAGGACATTGTGTGGAAACCAGAAGAGCTGAGGGCTCTGCAAGGACCTGTGCAGAGATCCCCAAGACCCATCTCTTCTCTCTTGCTCTAAGGTTATTCAAGCTCTCCACTCCCCACCATTCACTGTTGGGAGTCTGTCTGTCTATTCTTTGGGTTCTATCTGTCTAGAGCATAGGGGTGGGGGAGGAGGCAATTTTTGAAAGACTGAGCATTATTCATGAGAATATTTCTAGTATTAGATCAAACTTGGTTTTCCAAGTTGGACTAAATGTTTTTCTCCACAGCTTAGCTGATAGGAGCTCATGAGAAAGATCAGATGAGTTCTGGAAAAGGAAGAAGCCACATTTTGCTTGAACATCTGGGTTAATCTGCATCTTTGCTACGCTTCCCTGAAAATACCCAGGAGGCAGTTTCTATGCTCTCTTAAGGGGGTTGACTCTGCAGGTAACTGACTTTGCCTCCAAAAATGTCCCCCAGTTGGTAGATTGGTGTAGCCATTTTTCCCCAGCAAAGGTAATGGGGTGCCTGCGTGACTGGCTGCTCTTCATTTCGTGTGCTCTAAATTTCCTTCCTTCTTAGATGCATTGTCTTTGCAAAGGAGCTAGCTGTACCAAGGAGAAAAGGATTCCTGCTAGTTCCATTGTTTCCTCAGTCAAAACAACGCAAAAGCCTTAAAAAAATTGTCTTTGGCCACTTTTCTGGTGGGAACTGAGATTACAACTCCCACTTGTGGGGCTGATCCTGCTGGCGGGGAGGAAGCCTGGTGGGGCTCTTGGAGCTGACGTTCCAGGCTCAGGCAGTCTGCGCTGGCTGCAGCCCTCAGGCAGCTCTGCTTCCTGGAGAACTTCAGAGCTGTGGTTCGCTTCCTCCTTAGTGACACGTGCTCCTCTCTGCTATAACTTCTAACTTCTCTAGTATGAAAACAGGGACCCTAATCCACTTAGATACACTGACAGGGTGTGCTTTCCTTTTAGATTTTTATCTAAAATTTTGCTTTATTAAAATTTAGCTCCTTCAGGCAGTTTTTCTTTCTTTGACTTTGGTTGGTTGAAAAGTGAAACAAGGTCAAGGGAATAGATTAAATACACACCTATATGGTCTTCATCTCTAGATTCGGTTATTACGAAGTACAGAGGAGCTGAGTCATGAAAAAAGCTCATGTTTAGAAAATTATTTGGAGGGAGGACATGCCGCACTAACTGCCTCGTTATCACACTTTATCAGGCTTTTTATATGTGTAAAATGTTATGTATAAAATTTAACATGCCATTTTCCTTTTTGCTTTGTATCAATAATAAGTAAAGAGTTCTTATTTGAACGAGATGCTCCAGGCAGTTCATTATCACTGTATCATGTAATTAGTGATTGCTAGTCACTCACCTATCCCTCATGGACTCAAAACACATTTATTAAGCACCCACTGTATTCCAGGCACGTGGTAGGCAATGGACCTGCAGAGGTTAACAAAATCTAATCACAGCCTTCAAAGAGTTCAGAGTGTAAGCAACGAGAAGAGTGTTCCAGAAACAAGAATGAACATTATGGATATCTCATTACAGCCAAATGGTGAGACATATGTAAGCAATATACCAGCTTGCATGAAATGCCATCTGTGTCCATGAACCAGAGTTTTCCTTCTGGACAACTTGTACATAAAGTTCAGAGGCCAGATCTGAATCCACACCATAACCCCACCCCTCAACTTATGGAGACCAAGACAAACCACGTTGACTAATTTACAAGACATTTTTAGATTACACAAGAGAAAATGTTGTAGGTGTTGGGGAACAAAGAGTGTCAGGGCTGTTCCTCTAAACATCATTATCAAATAAACAATCCGGGTGACCATGATGCATGGCGAGAGTGACTAATTGGTGGCCAGGCACATGTTTTTATCGTCTTTAGAGCTTTTTCTCAACGTTGTCCCCCTAATTCCCACTATCACCTGCCTTTCCAGCCAAGGTACCTGCCCTTACTTTCTAATTTCATGGTTTCTTCTTCCACTTCTATGCCTTCATCTAACACCAGTTTCCAAATTTGAGAATCCATTTTTTATCCACCTCACTGTCTCCCACTTTTTAAATCCCAGATTAATTTTTTCCCTAAACACTTGTCCTTCACCCTCCCTGCACTACCTTGGACAAGGAGTGAGGAGAACTGAGTTTTAATACTGCCACTGCCAAGCAGCGTGACAACTTTGGACACCTTTCTAACTGCACGAGTCTGGTCAGCCTCATCTGGCAAGGGAAGAGACCCGAATCACTGATCTCCAGTCTCCTTTCTGGTTCAATGATCTCATGATTCTGTGAATTTTCCTGGAAAAGTACAGTTCTGGAAACATCATTTATGTTTTTACAGTCATTCTTTGAAGTCCCTAAACCCTTCTTCCTTCCATTCTTTGGGTAAGATTTGCAAACAGAACTAATTGGACCTCTATGACCCTTAATCTTTTGGGGCTTTTGGCTCCCTAGAGTTGAGAAAGACAAATAAGGGGTTTCCTAGATATTTTCCGACACGTGGAAATATTCACTTCTGAAGCCCAGCTTGTTTCACTGTCTACTCACTGCCATTCCACCTGGTATTTTCATGTTTCTGAAATGCAGGCCCTAACACATGCCGGAAACCATTTACGAAGGCAGCCATGCTCTCACACAGCACCTATGAACGAAGGACTTGAATCTCAAAGACTGCCTGAGAGTTCCTCTCAGCCCAGCTGAGATGCTCAGCTTCTTATCTCTGCTTCATCTTGCCTCTCCATCTCAGTAAACCAAAGAACCCCTGGGCCTAGGCTCCTTTGAGGCTCCAGCTGTCCCCTGGGGTGTATATGGTAATTTGAGGCAGAATCTTTCCTTCAGTTTGAAAACTTTGTCTATATCCCTCGATGTTGTCTTTTTAAACCCAGGGTCTCCTGAGGCTCTTCCTGCTGACTGATTTCTTTGCTACGCCTGGACCCACTTCTATTTCACTTTCAGGTCACGATTCTCCAGGCCCTCATTTTTCTCCAAAACCCTGTCAGGCCTAGTTCATACTCTGGTTATGAGGGGTGCTAAGAGGGGCCTGTAACTGAGGCCAGAACTCCCGATTATTTGGGAAATGTGAGCTGGGCTCTGTCATGGAAACATCTGGCAGAAACTGAGCCCCAGGCTGGCTCAGACATTTCAATACAGTTCCTGAAGAATGTGCTCAGGTATCACTCACTTGTCCCCAGTCTTTCTGGTAAGTTCATTCTCCTCATCTGCAAGGTTTATTATCTATATAGTAGATTGTACTTGTCCAGCTAACATCAAAGGTTATCACCTAACTATTAAAGCTACAGTTTGGCCAGGACCTAATATAAATCTATGGCATAGTTTGCAAGGAAACAAAAGACATCCCACATCTTCTAACACATTTCCAGGTTCCTAGGTGGGTTATGGTTAGAGTGACCATATACCCCAGTTAACTCGGGACAGTCCCCAGTTTATGCCTGTTCTCCTATTGTCTTTAGGAACAGAGCCTCATTTCACTCTCTAAAGTGTGCCCAGTTTAAATGACAAGTTTTACAGCCTCCTTAGTCTGGACACCAAGTGGGTATCGTGTACTTGTGTGGCTAAAATCCTCCCTCCTCTCTTCTCCACGCTGCTGTCAAACGGCCCCTTAATTACATGTTGAGCCTAACGAAAGATGCGGTCACTTGTGTTTCTAACGTGCATCAGGCCTGTGACAGAGAGAAACTTAAGGAAATGTGCCTTGCAAAATTTCCTTGATTCCTTATAGAAAAAAAGGTGAAACTTTTAACAGTAGAGAATTGGTTAAAAATACTAGACCATTCAGTTGAATCTGTTCTTGCGAAAATTAGAAAGGAATCATTCTAAAAGGATGCAAACATGACCTGCTCTGGTCCCCACCCTCTGTCAGCCCCTTATATCCACCCACATACAGACCCAGCCAGGTGGTCTACAGGTACTTATGCAGGATGAGAGACAGCTCTTCACGGATTCGTGTTCAGTCAAGGAGCTGCACATTTGCCCACATGATCCACACTTGGCATATTTTCACATGGCAATGAAATTAGTAGCCAGTTCCACCTTTGCCAAAAAAATAAGCCATTCAGTTAAAAAGACAAATTTAACACTTTTGTTCCAACAAAGGCTAAACTGAATATTCAAGAGAGTATTGTGCTTAACTGATATAACTGAGTTATTTTGTGCAACTTAGTCATCCTTTGGAAAAAGATGGCCTTTCAATAATGGACCATGTTATTTTACAAAAGAATTCTGGGACACCCCAATGTCAAGAGAGATATGGCCATGTATTGTGTTGAAAAAACACTGCTATCTAAAAACAACAATAATAATAATGGCTAAAATTGATTGAGTTTCCTGAATGTAGGACATCACACTAAACACTTCATGTATAAGACCTCATTTAATCCCACAGCAACCCCACATCAGAAGTGCTATAGGGACACTGCGGGGTCACATTTGTGGATATCTCAATCTACTTACCAATGATGAGTTCTAATGATTTTTTCACAACTTTTCCAATGATATTTTAATGATCCTCTGCTTCAGGGCTGAGAAATATTCTCACTGGTGTGGATTACTATACATGGAGATTATAGATTATTTGTATTAGTCAGAAAGTAGATGGAGTGATAATAGGTAGGACTATTAAAGGCTCCCTCTAGTAACCCTGTAAGATGATCACAGAGAAGTTGCTAGTTAAAAATTTTGTGAATCTAAATCTGATGACCGAAACACCAATGAGAGCAAAGTTGTGTATAGTATTAAGCAAGAAGTATATGTCAAGGCAGGAACCCGAGTTTTAGAAAGTAGGTGGGTATTACTGGAAACCCTCAGAAAAATCCCCACCATGGGTCTGTGGCCCTCTTGGTACCACCATGTCTGACTTTTCCTTCTGAAGTAACAAGTTGGGTTCAACAGGCTTTGACATTTATCTATTGTTAAATAAAATGTGCTAAAGGTATCTGTATTTTTCCAAAAGCAAAGACAAAGGAAACAAAACCGATCTCTTAGATTACTTGAGGGAGGTGAACAAATAATTTGTGTTAATCTACTCAAAATTTATTTGTTTATAAATCTTGCTTACCTGGAATTTTGTTGTACGTATACTAAATGTTTTTCTCTAAGTAGTCCAAATATGACAGAAAAAAATTGTTATTGGATTATCACTGTGGGTTCACAAGGTGGCAAAGGCAGTAAAGAGGGTCAGAAGACTACCATCTCCAACCCTTCGGAGGAACAGTCCCCCAGTTACCCCCACATTATATTGGCCTCAGTCCTTACTGGGGTGAAGGCCCCATCTAGGTTCACACCTATTGACAAGTGAATGATGCCACCTGAGGGCCCAGAAATGTTGGCATCAAAAAATACTCTCCATTTGTATAGCGTTGAGTTGATGGAGTAATAAAAATGAATCAAACTTTTCAACTAGCCCCTACCCCTTGGTGTCCTACATTTTCTAAAGCATGGCAATAAAAAGGATCAACTGCCAATACAGCCCAGAGCATGGAGGCATCCTTAATTTTGGCAGGTTCTAAAACAGCAGGGTAGCTCCACAGGCCAGATATAAGGGTAGGCCTCTCATCCTAGCCTGAGGATCTGACACCTGGGATACAAGGTAGGTACTTTAAAATATCACTATTCTACAATCCGACCACGCCCAATTGAGTGGCTAAGTGTTTTGGCAACACTTCAAATCGGAAGAATTCCATTAACAACTTCTATCCTGAAATCCCCGAATTTTCTCTGTCATCTACTTAGTCATGGATCTCAGAGCTGGCAATACACTGATTTCTCGTCAAAGCAGAAAGCAGCTGGCCATCTAGCCCTGTCGCTCCTCTATACCTTTTGTTCTCTGGGTTCAAGTGGACAAAGAAGGGTTGGGAGGAGACTGTAAAGAAGTCACTTAGAAAACTAGGGCCGGCCTGGCGGCATAGTGGTTAAGTTTGTGCACTCTGCTTCAGCAGCCCAGAGTTCACCAGTTTGTGTCCTGGGCGCGGATATATACACCACTCATCAAGCCATGCTGTGGTGGCATCCCACATAAAGCAGAGGAAGATTGGCAACAGATATTAGCTCAGGGCCAGTCTTCCTCACAAAAAAGAAAAAAACAAAACTAAAAACCCCAGTTCATTTTGACTTCAAGTGCCAGCCTTGACTAAGTTCTAGGTAAAAATCAAAATTAAGGAGGAAAGAGAAATTTTATTAGTTTACTAAAGTTGTATTCAAATTCAATGTAAAAAAAAGATGATCACTTCTGTTTTACATATGGGAAATCTGAAGTAAATTAACTTGCTAAGCCAGGACTTTAACCCAAGTCTGTACTTATTCTGAAGTACATCTTCTTAACCAACCACATTTTTGGTTCTTTTAGGGTGTATTCATTGCTTAAGCCTTGGTGGTGATTTTGGCACAGAGAAAACATGGCAAATCACTTTTTCATTGCCTCATCTACAGAATAGGGATAAAACTCCATGTACTACCTAAAGGCTGAGACTTGACAAGTCTTTTTTTTTTTTTTTTTTTTGCTGAGGAAGATTCGCCCTGAGCTAACATCTGTGCCAATCTTCCTCTATTTTCTATGTGGGTCACCGCCACAGCATGGCCACCGCTGAGTGGTGTAGGTCCACATCTGGGAACCTGATCCAGGCTGCTGAAGGGGAGCATGCTGAACTTAACCATCAGGCCATGGGGCCAGCTCTGACAAGTTCTTTTTTTGAACACAGAGACCATCACTAAGGAGACCTTTCCAGTACTTAGCTTCTAGTTGCTAATATTCTATCAGGCTCATAATCCAAAACAAAGTTATATTATTTTATGGACCCTAAAAGGGCTCTAAGAACAAACACATCTGGGGCTATCTTCTCTTGGAGGTTCAAAACAGTACTTTTAGGTCATTGTTACCCTAATGGAAGAGAGGATGTCTGTAAAGTGAAGGCATATTCCTTTATGAGTCATTTTGATAGTAAAGGTTTCATAAAATCTGCTGGAAAGCAAAGAAAAGGAGTCTATTTTAAAATGTATGAGGCTGGTCTAAAATGGGCTCAGGGATTGCATTGTCTTGAACATGCTAGATTTATCTCCCTTTCTGCCCTAGAATTAAGTGGGTCTCAATGTTTGATTGAGGCTCCTCAAGTACCAAACATATGTAATATATTCACTTTTTAGGAAGAAATTCAACTCATAGCTAAATAAACCATTCTGGCATGAGTCTATAAATAAATAATATTTGTGTAGCTCAAATGGCTGTGAAGTGGTTACATGATAAAAAATAATAGTTGGAACATGAGAAGTGGAAGTGATAAATGGGGGAGGGAAATGGATTCTATATGAGCTATAATTTTCAAAAGAAAGACAGAAGCTTTTTCATTTTTGAGCTAATCTAGAAGCTTGTCTTTTTCTTTTTGAAAGTAAAGAGTAAAATAAATACTCTTTTTGCCACTAGTAATAATATTGTCACAAAAAGAAATGTAGGTGTAGGCATGGCTAAATGAAACTACTCCTGACTAATAAGCTGCAGGCAGCATTTTGTAGAATATATTAAGCAAGAACAATCCTTAGATTCCAGCATTTCATGCTTCCAGGCTGTGGCTAGAACAGAAATGCAGTGTCTCAAAACCCTGTTCTTAAGGTGTGACTTTCCAACAATTTATAAATAGAAAGAACTCCAAATTCTCTGCAAATGTGTTAAAAGTTGTGTTACAAAATGTTCTCTTCTAACACGGACCTCATAAGAAAGAAATGGTATTGAAAACAGAAGAGAATCTGAAATACTACTAAAAATCCCAAATAAAGTGGTGAATCTACAGATCTCAGAAGAAATAAATGGTATAGGAGATAGAAGAGAACCCGAATACTATAAAAACACAAAATAAAGTGGTGAATCCAAAGGAGAGACAAAATAAAATAGTCAATAGATACAAGCTTTGAGATGATCCAGAAGTTGTAATTAGCATGTAAGTCTCTAAGTAACCATGATTAATGAGTTAAAGAAAGTAGAGGGAGGGGCCAGCCCAGTGGCATAGTGGTTAAGTTCACACACTCAGCTTCGGCAGCCTGGGGTTTGCTGGTTCGGGTCCTGGGCACAGACCCACACCCAGCGCATCGAGCCATGCTGTGGTGGCATCCCACAGAGAAGAACTAGAAGGACTTACAGCTAAGATATACAACTATGTACTGGGGCTTTGGGGAGAAAAAAAAAAGATAGAGGGTTACAGTAGAGAATTAGAATCTATAAAGAAGAATCAAACAAACATTCCAGAAGTGCAAAATACAGAATCTGAAAGTAAGAAATCTTTCAGTGGGTTTGAGAGCAGGTTGATCACAGAAGACAGGATTTGTAGACTCAAAATGGGTCAATAGAAAATATTCAAAAAAGAATGGAAGGAACAAAATAGAACACATCAGAGATCTGAGACATGACTAATGTGTCTAACACACGTATAACTGGAGTCCCAAAAGGAGAGGAGAGAGACTTGGACAAAAGAACTATTTGAAGAAATTTTGTCCAAAAGCTTTTAAAATCTGGTGAAAAATAACTCACATTTTCAAGAAATTCAGTGGCTCCCAGAAAGATAAATACAAAGAAAACTTCAGTTCTTATTATTCTAAAAATTACTAATAAGAGAAAATCTTTAAAACAGAAAACAAATACCACATCGCCTTGAGAAAAGTAACACTAAGAAATACCGCTGACGAAAACTATATGCTAGAGGACATTATTAGAAACCAAAAGGGAAAAACAAAGCAAAACAAAACCTTCTAACTTAGGATTCTATACAAAGTGAAAATATCCTTCAAAAATTGAAGAAATAACCAATTTTTTACCAGATACCAAAGCTGAGAGAATTGTTACTAGCAGATCTACAATAGAAGAAATACTAAGGGATGTTTTTTATGTCAAAGGATAATGGCCCCAGGTGAAAAAACAAAAGTGCAGGAACAGAAGTTCAAGAGTTTATAATGATGCAGAGGGAAAAAATGTGACAACAATAGGAAAAATGATAGTAAGGGGATAAGTAGAGTTAAACCATTATAATCTCTTTATAATGTTGAGGACATCATAAAAGTAGACTGTAGCCATGGGTGCATTCTGTCAATTTCTAGGGTGACCTCCAAAACAGTGAATCAAAAATGTATAACAAAACAAGCTAATAGAGGAGATAAATCCAGTAATAAAATGTAAGTTATTAATGCAAAAAGAAGTAGTATCTTTAGTCAGTAAAGAATAAAAGGATTATATGACTCTGAATTTTTTTTAATACAAAGTTGTACTAGTTGAACTAAGAGCTTCTACTTTGGGTTTTTCACATTATTTTAATACCCTGTTAGAAAGAACACCTATCTTAGTATACTCTCCATTTTCTTTCTCACTCCGTATCACCATGCCCACAACTTGGGACTATTGTTGTCTATCAGTCAATTTAAATCATACACTGGTGTGCGTTAGATTCTACCACCTTCTCAATTCACTTGACAATTTCTGCATTACAAAGCTTATAGCACCAAGACACATAAGATAAATATGCTACATGCCTGATAGCCAAAGAGACAACTCACAAAGAATTGGGCCAGCAAAAGGATGATTATTTTTCACCAAAAGTATATCTGATTCCTCTAGTAGGCATAATCAGAAGATGAGCATGATTCTACTCTTAATATATTAAAAGGAACTTGAGAAAGAAAGAGATTTTCATCAAGGTGTCGTCAGAAGACAGTAAAGGGATTTAGATTCCAGGGTTTCAAAATTCAAGTCTCCACTTCGCATGCTCAGCCCATCCTTTCTTTCATTTCCAATTTTTCAAATGCAGCGATTTTTATATTGTATCACAAGTCCTGGGAGTGTAGCCACAGTCTTTCTGGTTTCTAGCATCAATTTTCTTACTCTTTCTCTAGAGGCCAGGCTTCTGAGACTTCCACATTCTTGGAGTGATTTACAGAGCATCTAGGAAAACAGATTCTCAAGTCTTGCCTCAGACCTGACTGCATCACAATCTCTGCGGGTGGGGCTCAGGAAATTTTTGTTTTAAGATATAGAAATCACTCTTCCAGGGTATTTTCTTTTTAGTGCACAAAGAAACATCTCTGCTTACTGAAAATGTACTTGCGCTCTACAAAGCATTTTCTTTGAAGCGCATAGCAGATCATAGTGTTGGAAAGACAATGGACTTCCCTCAAAAGAGCTGACCCACTGAGTCTTGGCCGGACGAATCTCCACTAAGCAATCTGTTTGATAAGGCCATTTATCCATCTGGGTATGTTACTAATGCAACTGCATACTTTCACAAATATGTGACTCAAACTGACTTCCAAGTTACTGGGGTTTTCTAGGAATTACTATTTTCGACCTATTTTCAAATTTGCTGGAGGACTTCAAGAGTTGAAAGGAATGCACAGAAGTCAATGATCCTCTTCAGTGACATTGTCTGGCATTCTGAATAGGTTAATGAGTCTCAGAATTTATCTTATTTGGGCTTTATTGCTCATGTTCATATTCTGCCTTAATTTTTCTTCCAAAAATAAAGTTTTGAGGGAATAATTTATTCAATAAAGCAAAAGTCAGAAACAGACACAATCGATGTCTTGTTACTAAGGTAAGAAAGGGCATCTGGGCAAAAGAAAGAAAAAGCATGAGTTTGCATGAAAACGGAAAACACCTCCCTCACTGGCATGTCTTCCTTTCCCAGGCAACTATCCTTGCTCACCTTCCCGCAGGCTAAGATGGACTTCTGAACAGGGTGTCAAGTTTTTATCCAGCCCAGGTGAGCCCTGAGAGGAGCAAAAGAAGACATGAGCTAGGCTGTCAAGAGCATCCCCACTGAGCATCAAGGAACCGAGCCTTCTCTCCTGCTAACAAACCTACTTGTGGATTGCAACCTCCAACTTGTTTTAACCTTTAATTTCCAGACAGTAGAGGCAACTCGCCAACATTTAACCACAGACTAAACCTGAAAATACTTAGCTCTGACCCGACCACATGCCAGAGTTCTAGACAGATCTTTAAAATTAACCTGTTCCAAGTCGTCGTGAAGGCCAGTTCTTACGCAACCGACCCGTCGCTGTGCAGCAATGGCGCCATCTACAGAACCATGTGTGAAAAAAATGACACTCGGAGATGGAGGTCACGTTTAGGGGAAGGAGAGGAATAATAAAAATTTTTTTATGTTAGCACTTCCCAGTGTAATTTCTGTATGCATTTGGAAGGCTAATGTTATCTATACTTTTAAAGGGCGGCTCTGCCTTTTTCATTATCAATAGTTTATTTTATTTAAAATATGAAAAAGAAAGGATACAAAAAGAAAATGGAGAAAATAATAAGTTTGGAAAACAAACCACAGTCCCTGTAATGCATGGATTGTGGTGAAAGAGATGGGGTCCTGAAGCCAACAATGATGGTGGTCTGTTGATGCCTAACCTTCCAGACTGTAGCAGAGGAAGCAGCATCTAGGCCATTTACGGGCTATTTACACCTTATGAGAGGAATTCCTGCAAACTCAGCCTAGACCCTTCTCCTCCAGCCCTTTTAAAATATTGGGAGTCACCCCAAAACTGCTAATTAATCTCTTTTTACATAAACTGACTAAAAGGTGTTCCATTGCCTTCAACCTAACCTGAGCTCTATATGTTAACATAGAGGTGAAATAGATCGCTGATGGAAGTGAGGCATGAGTCGAGGGGGCCTCTGCTGCAGCTGCCACAGAAAGCCACATGCTCCCATGGGCGTGCTTCCCCGTAGAGACAGCACAAACAGCAGAAGTAAGGCCTCCTCCTAAGTTCCGTTTATGCTCTTAGATGATTATAAAGTGAGTTATGAAGGTAGATAGGTGTGATAAGTGTGTCTCCTAGACCCCAGGCTGATGCTACATCATAGCAAAGCCTGACCTCTAAAGGCATCTTGGGAAATGTAGTCCTTAGCTTGCAGACTATAGTGTGCACTAAGGCCCATTGCATGCGAGTGGGCATGGAGGTAGTGAGCCAGTCTTCAGTACAAGCCTCACATGATTTCAGCCTAAAAGTTCTTTCTGTGATTCACGGAACTCCTCTTTGTTCTCATTCCAGAGGCAGTTTGTTTAGTAAGGCCAGCTGGGAGTGTACAGCGTTTTCTAAGCTTCACTCATTCTTACACCACAGTTAAGCTTAATATTTAATATTTTTAAAAATTTACTGAACATTTTATCTTAAGCGTTTTCCTAAGTAAGGATATCTGAAAAATTGTAAGCTTGATAGAACCATTGCATTTTTTTTTTTACAACACATTAGATAAATACATGACATTTAAATTTCCAAACGTTCAACTGCATGCCACCAAAAATTCATCTTGTGTGCCGTTGCTGAGCACCCTGGTGTGTGGAAAGAATGCAGAGTCTGGAGTTATGTCTGATCCTGGTCTACCTCTATTGACCTCCCTGAGCTTCGGCCTCCCCCTTCCCACGAGGATTCAGTCATGATGCATGAAAATGCTTGCCAGGTCAGTCACCCGGCGGCTCCAAACATGATAAACTATTAGATATTTTCTAATTTTTCAAGGTTTCTAATATAGGAACTGATTTCTCTGGAAATTTGAGGTGTTTAAATACATGCTATTTGACAATTATTTTCAATGGGTTATGCGGGGATTTCACTCAGTAAGAAAACATGGGGCCTAGTTCATAATAAAGCCAACATTAGTGTCGGCATAAAAAATGCTAAAATCGCTTTCATTCTTCCAGCTGTATGCTTACGATTTGTGTACTTTTCTCTATGTATATTATATGCCAAGAAAAATTTATAATAAAAAGAGAGAGTTGCTGAGAGATTTCATTCAAATAAACTTGGACATAGGTGGATCGAGCTAGAGACAAGGCTTTTTTTTTTAATGGAAAGAATGGCCAATGAATGTGGAATAGATATTCAGGTAGAATGAAGAGAGCAAGAAAAAGGTGTAAACAACTGTGTTCTGGGAATCTTCATACAGAGTTGTTTTTCAAATCCAAGAGTCTTTACTTTGCAGCATAATACAAATGGATTTAAGTTAGAAGAGAAAAAATTGTTGAAAATTACCCCTCATTTGGGGTTCTCAGTTGGCTATTTTCCCCACTGATTTGAATGAAGATTATAGTTTTCTTTATTATAGCTCTTTCCCCCTTGCCATATAATTTGTTTCCTTTCTTTGTGGCTTCAAGTAAACTCTCGTTTCTATAGCATTCTATCATCATAGTCACAGGTATTTAAAATGTAAGTATTCTTCTTTCAAATACTTGGAAAATAGCATTTTTCATCTCAGCAATGTGTAATGATGATGTAGAGAGGGAACCGAAGTAAACTTCAGTTCAGGGAACAAAATAAGCAAACACTAGCCGTTATGTAAATGAGTACACAAGAAAGTCTCTAAATATATGTAAAAGCTGAAAGAAACAACACAGTTTAAAAAGATACCACTGGACACAGATAGTTTCATCTAAAGACAAAATACTCTTAAAGGATTTTATGTTTCTAAGTGGCTCAAGTTGTGGTGACTAAAATCAATTACACCAAAAGCATTAGGGAATGAGTGTGTCCCCGCAGTATCACCTTGAGAATGTACAAAATTAGGCTGGGCAAAAGCCTGGATCCTGCTGGGAAAGCTAGAGGCATCTGGCTTTTCTGCGGCAGCTACTGCAGAGGGCCCAGGGCTGAGCTCCTCATTCTCCAGTGTTAAATAGCACAACATGGGATGTCAAATTCTCCTGGCATGGATCTCAGCAGAAGTGCGAGGTCCTGGAGCCAGCAGTGGGGCTTGGCTTCCCAGTTCCCAACCCATCAGTGTTGGGTCCCAAATAGCTGGCTTAAAAGAAAAAAAAAGAGGCTGGCCCAGTGGCATAGAGGTTAAGCTCGGCACACTCCACTTTGGTGGCCTGGCTTCACGGGTTCGGATCCCAGGCGTGGAACTCTACACCACTCATCAAGCCATGCAGTGGCAGCATCTCACATACAAAATAGAGGAAGATTGGCACAAATGTTAGCTCAGTGACAATCTTCCTCAAGCAAAAACAGAGGAAAATTGGCAACAGATGTTAGCTCAGGGCTAATCTTCCTCAGCCAAAAAAAAAAAAGAGCTGTTTTTCTTAATCTCACTAGGCTAGAGTCTATGTGTTCTATTGCCGGTAACTGATCCCTAACGGACACAGGATGACAGAGCAATAAAACAGATTAATAATAGAAAATGCAAATAATTTTTTAAAAAATTATTGAGCAAGAATTGTGGCCCGTTTTCAGAAAATTTAGGATTAAATCAACAACCATGTGCTTTTATGACTTAGTCAAGTCTTGCCAGATGCTGGGAAACTGAAGAAAATATTACTGCATTTAGGTCTATATGTCTATGTAGTAGAATGGAAGGCAGGATATTACTATGAATTTACAGAAATAGAAAGAATCGTAAGGGAATACTATAAAAATTGTATGCCAAAAAATTAGATTACCCGGATGGATTTAACAAATTCCTAGAAAGACACAAACTATTGAAATTGATTCAAGAAGAAATTAAAAATTTGAATAGACCTATAATAAGCAAAGATATTGAATTAGCAATCCATCAAAAAAATCCCACAAAGAAAAGCCAGGCCCAGAAGGCTTCATGGGTGAGTTCTACTAAATGCTTAAAGAGATAGTAACATATTCACAAACTCTTCTGAAAACGAAACAAAAACAGAAGGGCAGGAGCAACTTCCCAATGCATTCCACGAGGCCAGTATTACTGGGACACCAAAACCAGACAAAGTCATCACAAGAAAAGAAAATTACAGACCAATATCTCTTTTTTTTTTTTTTAAAAAAATTTTTTATTGTGGTCTAAATAACTGTGAAATTTCAGTTGTACATTAATATTTGTCAAACACCATATAAACATGCACCTGCACCCCTTGCACCCACCCACCCTTCCTTCCCCCTCATAACCACTAAATTGTTCTCTTTGTCTGTAAGCTTGTTTATATTCCGCATATGAGTGAAATCATGTAGTGTTTGTCTTTCTCTGTCTGGCTTATTTTGCTTAACATGATGCCCTCAAGGTCCATCCATGTGGTTGAGAATGGGATGATTAAGTCCTTTTTATGGCTGAGTAGTATTCCGTTGTATGTATATATATATATACACCACATCTTCTTTATCCAATTGTCAGTTGTTGGGCACTTGGGCTGCTTACACATCTTGGCTATTGTGAATAATGCTGCAATGAACATAGGGGTGCATAAGTCTCTTTCTATTGTTGATTTCAAGTTCTTTGGATAAATACCAAGCAGTGGGATAGCTGGGTCATACGGTAATTCTATTTTTAGTCTTTTGAGAAATCTCCATAGTGTTTTCCAAAGTGGCTGCATGAGTTTGCATTTCCACCAGCAGTGGATGAGGGTTCCCTTTCTCCATAACCTTACCAACATTTATTAATTTTTGTCTTGCTGATTATAGCCATTCTAACAGGCATAAGATGATATCCAAGTGTAGTTTTGATTTGCCTCTCCCTGATGATTAGTGGTGTTGAGCATCTTTTCATGTACCTATTGGCCATCTGTATATCTTCTTTGGAAAAATGTCTGTTAATATCTTCTGCCCTCTTTTTGATTGGGTTGTTTATTTTTTTGTAATTCATTTGTGTGAGCTCTTTATATATTTTGGAGATTAACCCCTTATAAGATATCTGATTTTCAAATATTTTCTCCCAGTTGGTGAGTTGTTTTGTCATTTTGATCTTGGTTTCCTTTGCCTTCCAGAAGCTCTTTACTCTGATGAAGTCCCACCTGTTTATTTTTTTCTTTTGTTTTGATTGGAGAATTCAATCCATTTACATTTAGAATGATTATTGATGTATGAGGGCTTAATACTGCCATTGCATGTTTCCCAGTTCTTCTGCATTTCCTTTGTTTCTCGTCCTGTGTATTTTAGACTACCATTGTATTTGTATTTCAGTCGACATCATATTTGTAAAGATCCTTTTAAGGATGATGTCAAAGAGTGTACTGCCTATATTTTCTTCCAGAAGTTGTATGATCTCCAGTCTTACCTTCAAGTCTTTGATCCATTTTGAGTCTGTTTTTGTGTATGGAGACAAATAATGGTCTACTTTCATTCTTTTGCATGTGGTTGTCCAGTTTTCCCAGCAACATTTATTGAAGAGGCTTTCCTTTCTCCATTGTATGTTCTTGGTTCCTTTGTCGAAGACTACTTGTCCATATATGTGTGGTTTTATTTCTGGGCTTTCAATTCTGTTCCATTGATCTGTGTGCCTGTTTTTGTAACGGTTCTATGCTGTTTTGATTACTATAGCTTTGTAATATGTTTTTTTTTTTTTTAAGATTTTATTTTATTTCCTTTTTTCTCCCCAAAGCCCCCAGTACATAGTTGTATATTCTTTGTTGTGGGTCCTTCTAGTTGTGGTATGTGGGACGCTGCCTCAGCGTGGTTTGATGAGCAGTGCCATGTCCACGCCCAGGATTCAAACCAACGAAACACTGGGTTGCCTGCAGCGGAGCGCGCGAACTTAACCACTCGGCCACGGGGCCAGCCCCTAGCTTTGTAATATGTTTTGAAGTCAGGGATTGCAATGCCACCAGCTTTGTTCTTTTTTCTCAGGATTGCTTTGACTATTCAGGGTCTTTTGTTGCCCCATATGAATTTTAAGATTTTTTGTTCTATTACTGTGAAGAATGTGATTGGGATTCTGATTCAGATTGCATTGAATCTGTAGATTGCTTTAGGTAGTATGGCCATTTTAGCTATGTTTATTTTTCCAATCCATGTACATGGAATATCTTTCCATTTCTTTATGTTATTATCAATTTCCTTCAGTAATGTCCTATAGTTTTCCTTGTATAGGTCTTTCACTTGCTCGGTTAAGTTATTCCTAGATATTTTATTGTTTTTTTTTGTGATTGTAAATGGGGTTGTATTCTTGAGTTCTTCTTCTGTTAGTTAGTTATTAGAGTATAGAAATGACACTGATTCTTTGTACGTTGACTTTGTATCCTGCAACTTTGCTGTAGTTGTGGATTATTTCGAATAGTTTTCTGATGGATTCTTTAGGGTTTTCTATATATAAAATCGTGTTGTTTGCAAAGAGCAAGAGTTTCACTTCTTCAGTGCCTATTTGGATTCCTTTTATTTCTTTTTCCTGCCTAATTGCTCTGGCCAAAACCTCTAGTAGTATGTTGAATAAGAGTGGTGAGAATGGGCACCCTTGTCTTGTTCTTCTTCTCAGCAGGATGGCTTTCAGTTTTTCCCCATTGAGTATGATGTTGGCTGTGGGGTTGTCATATATGGCCTTTATTATGTTGAAGTATTTTCCTTTTATACCCATTTTATTGAGAGTTTTTATCATGAATGGATGTTGGATCTTGTCAAATGCTTTCTCTGGACGTATGGAGATGATCATGCACTCTTTGTTCCTCCTTTTGTTAACAATGTGTATCACATTGACTGATTTGCAGATGTCGAACCATCCCTATGTCCCTGGTATGAATCCCACTTGATCATGGTGTATAATCTTTTCAATGTATTGCTGTATTTGGTTTGCCAATATTTTGTTGAGGAGTTTTGCATTTATGCTCATCAGCAATATTGGCCTGTAGTTTTACTTCTCTGTGTTGTCCTTGTCTGGCTTTGGGATCAGGATGATGTTGGCCTTGTGGAGTGTGTTAGGAATATTTCCATCTTCCTCAATTTTTTGGAAAAGTTTGAGAAGAATAGGTAATAAATTGTCCTTGAATGTTTGGTAGAATTCTCCAGACAGCCATCTGCTCCTGGACTTTTATTTTTGGGGAGGTTTTTGATTACTGTTTCAATCTCTTTACTTGTGATTGGTCTATTCAGATTCTTTATTTATCCTTGATTCAGTTTTGGGAGGTTTTAAGAGTCCCCTATTATTACTGTGTTGTCATTGATATCTCCTTTAAGTTTGTTAATAGTTGCTGTATGTACTTTGGTGTTCCTGTGTTGGGTGCATACATGTTTATAAGTGTTATGTCTTCTTGGTGGAGAGACCCTTTTATCATTATATACTGTTGCTCTATGTCTCTCTTTACCAGGTTTGTCTTGAAGTTTACTTTGTCTGATATGAGTATGGCAACACCTGCTTTCTTTTGTTTGCCATTAGCTTGGAGTATTGTGTTCCATCCATTCACTCTGAACCTATGTTTGTCTCTAGAGTTGAGATGTGTTTCCTGGAGACAGCATATTGTTGGGTCTTGTTCTTTAATCCATCCTGCCACTCTGTGTCTTTTGATTGGAGAATTCAATCCACTTACATTTAGAATGATTATTGATATATGAGGGCTTAATACTGCCATTGCACGTTTCCCAGTTCTTCTGCATTTCCTTTGTTTCTTGTCCTGTGTATTTCAGACTACCAGTTTAATTTGATTAGGTAGTTCTCTCTGTTGGTTTTCTTCTCTTTTTTCCTTGTTTATTGTAAATGTCTAATTATTTGTTTAGTGGTTACCCTTAGGTTTGTATAAAAAACCTCGTAGTTGAGATAGTTCATTTTCTGATAACCTCTTATTTTCTTTGGCTATATTGATTCCATCCCTTTCCTCTTCCCCTTCTAAGTTATTTTTGTCCTATCTTTTTCTGTATTGTGTTATGAGTTTGCGGTTAAAAAGGTGAGATCATTTTTGTTTTGGTGTTTTCCTTTTCTTTATTCTTGATGTTAGAGTTAAGTGTTTACTAACATGATCTGGTAGAGAGTTGCCATTTTCTGATTATTGCCTACCTATTCATCTTCTTGCTCAGGGCTTTGTAGCCCATTTCCTATCATTTTTTTCAGGTATGAGGGCCTTCTTGAGGATTTATTGTAGGGGGGTCTTGTGACAATGAACTCCCTTAGCTTTTGTTTATCTGGAAAGTTTTTATTTCTCCATGATATCTGAAGGAGATTTTCTCTGGATGGAGTATTCTTAGCTGAAAGTTTTTGTCTTTCAGGATTTTGAATATCTCATTCCATTCTCCCCTAGCCTGTAATGTTTCTACTGAGAAATCTGCTGAAAGCCTGATAGGGGTTCCTTTGTAAGTTATTTTCTTCTGCCTTGCTGCCCTTAAAAAGTTTTCTTTGTCCCTGACTTTTGCCAGCTTCACTACTATATGCCTTGGAGTGGATCTTTTTACATTGACAAAGTTAGGAGTTCTGGAGGCTTCTTTCACATGGATTTCCAGCTGCTTCCCCAGGTTTGGGACATTCTCATCTATTATTTCTTTGAACAAACTTTCTGCTCCATTCTCCTTCTCTTTCCCCTCTGGAATACCTATAATCCTTATGTTGTATTTCCTGATTGAGTCAGATATTTCTCTGAGAGCTTATTCATTTCTTTTTAGTCTTAGTTCTCTCTTCTCTTCCCTCTGAAGCATTTCTATAGTATTATCCTCTAACTGGCTGATTCTCTCCTCCATATTGTCAGCTCTGTTGTTTAGGGAATCCAGACTTTTCTTTATTTCATCCATTGTGGCTTCATCTCTAACAATTCTGATTGGTTCTTCTGTATGGTTTCAGTCTCCTTTGTTAAGGAGCTCTTGAATTGATTAATTTGCCTTTTGTCTTTTCTTGTAACTCATTGAATTTTTTTATGATAGCTCTTTTGAATTCTTTGTCACTTAGGTTATGGATTTCTGTTCCTTCAGGGTTGGTTTCTGGGTACCTGTCACCTTCCTTCTGTTCTGGTGCTTTAATATACCTACTCATACTGCTTGAGGGGGTAGATTTTTGCTTTCTCACGGTGTTCTTATCAGGTCACACGTGCTACATACCACCACGGGATGGGGATCAGGCACTCTATATTCTGCACCTGGCATGAGCAGGGGCTCCTCTGCTCCAGCCACTAAATGCTTTTCTGTCTGAGTGACTGATCGATGGTAGATCTGGAGCACCAGGCAGGGGGAGAGGTACTTTCCTTCCCCAGTGCTTCCCTCAGTCCCTGCTTGTCTCTCTGTACGGAACTCTGGGTGATTGCAGGACTGTGCACTTTCCCTTTCTCTTCCACAGCTGGCATACTCTCCACACCATGCTCCAGATGATTCTGGGGCTGGAGTACCAGGCGGGGGCCAGGCGCCTCTCTTACCTGTGCACTTTCCCCCCTGTGGCTGCCACACTTTCCACACTGTGCTCCGGATGATTCTGGGGCCGGAGTACTGGGCAGGGGCGAGATGCCTACAGACCAATATCTTTTATGAATATAGATGCAAAAAATCTTCAACAAAATGCTAGCAAACTGAGTTGGGCAGCATATGAGAATTATATACCTATGACCAAGTGTGATTCATCCCAGGAATGCGAGGTTTATTCAACCCATGAAAGTTATTCTATAGAAAACATATTAATTGAATAAAGAACAAAAACCACATAAACATCTCAATAGATAAGAATAAAAGGAAACTTTTCCAAGCTGATAAAGGGCACACATGAAAAACCCACAACTAATATCTTTATGGTGAAATATTGAAAGCTTTCCCCCAAATCAGTAACAAGACAAGATGTCCATTCTCAACACTTCTATTCAGCTTTGTTCTAGAGGTTCTCGCCAGGGCATTAGACAAGAAAAAGAAATAAAAGGCATTCAGATTGGAAAGAAAGAAGTAAAACTACTTTTACTCACAGAAGACATGATTTTATATGTAGAATATCCTAGGAATCCACAAAAAATAATTGGAGCTAATAAATGAGTTCAACAAGATTGCATGGTACATGATCTGTATACAATAATCAGCTGTATTTCTATACAATAGCAATGAGCAACGAGAAAAGGAAATTTTTAAAAATTCCATTTATAATCACATTAAAAAGAATAGAATACACAGGAATACTTAGGAATAAATTTAGTAAGAGAAGCACAAAACTTGTACACTGAAAGTATAAAACTATTGAAATAAATGAAGGAAAACATAAATAGAAAAACATCACATGTTCATGAGCTGAAAGACTTAATATTGTTAAGATGGAAATATTCTCCAAACTGATATACAGATTCGATGCAATTTCCATCACAATTTCAAGTGCTAAAACTCGTATGAAAATGTGAGGGACCCAGAATAGTCAAACGACCTGGAAAAGGAAGAACAAAGTAGTGGTCATACTTTCAGATTTCAAAACTTATTAAAAAGCTACATTAATCAAGATAGTGTGTTACTGGTATAAAAATTGGCATATATATCAATGGAATAAAATTGAGGATCCAGAAATAAATCTAAATGTTCCTGGTCAGTTGATTTTTGACAGAGGTGCTAAAAGCATTCAGTGGGGGATAGGCGTTTCAATAAATGGCACTGGGACAATTGGATATCCACATGAAAAAGAATGAATTTGGACTCCTTCCTCAAAACGGATCAAAGATCTAAATGTAGGAGCTGACTTGTAGAAGAAAAATAGATCTAATCTTTGGTACCTTGGCTTAGGCAATGGTTTTTTAGCTATGACATAAAACACAGGCAACCAGAGAAAATATGTCTAAACTGGACTTCATCAAAATTTAAAACTTTTGTATATCAAAGGACACTATCAAGGAAGTGAAAAGACAACCTGCAGAATGAGTGAGAAGATTTGCAAATCATAAATCTGGTAAGGAGCTAGCATCTAGAATATATAAAGAACTCTTTCAAGTCAACAATAAAAAGATAAATAATCCAATTAAAAACGGACAAAGTATTTGAATATACATTTCTCTAAAGAAGATATACAAATGGACAACAAGCATATGAAAAGATGCACAGCATCATTAGTCATTAGTAAAACACAAATCAAAATGAAATATCACTTCATACTCACTAGGATGTCTATGATCAAAAAATTGGAAGAGATGGTGTTGGTGAGATGGTGGAGAAATTCGAGCTCTTAACCTCTGCTGTTGGGAATGTAAAATGTGTAGTTACTGTGGAAAACAGTTTGGTAGTTACGTAAAAAGTTAAATATAGAACTACCTTATGACCTAACAATTCCATCCTAGGTATATATCCAAGAGAATTGAAGATACATGTTCAAACAAAAACTTATTCATGAATGTTCATAGCAGTATTATTCATAATAGACAAAAGATAGAAAAAAAACCCCAAATGTTCATCACTGTTGAATTGATAAAGAAGTGGTATATCTATTCAATAGAATATTATTCATCCATAGAAAGGAATGAACTACTGTTACATGTGGCAACATGATGAATGGTATATTAAGTGAAAGAAGCCAGACACAAAGGCCACATATTGCATGATCAATCACATGAAATGTCAGAATAGGCAAACCCATAGAGACAGAAAACAGATTCGTGGCTTCCAGAGGCTGGGAGAAGGGAGGGCACAGTGAACAGTGACAGCTAGTGAGTACAAGACTTTAATTTGGGGTGATTCTGAATATTTAAAAGTAAATTTTATGGTAAGTGAAATACATTGCAATAAAAAATTCTAGGTTTCTTTTAAAAGCAAAGGCAAATATTTTTTGCTAAGCAATAAAAAAATAATTTTTCTTACTGTTATGAAAATGAAACAAATCTAACTCTTCACACGTTCCTTTAGAGTGTTTCTTCCTCTTATCAACCAGGAAGGAGTCAAGTATTTCAAATTTTTTAGTTCTCAGAAATAATCTCTTGGAAAGAGTGAATTCTCAAAAACAAAAAAAATCAGAGGTAGAATAAGGAAGGGAGGAAAATATTATCAATGGAATAACTAAGTGTTTTCGTATGCATTACTGTGTCGTGCATTTACATAAATGTTTTCTTAATCCTCAAAACAGCACGATATGTTTTATTTATTTATTAATTTATTATAATATTATAATTATATTGTATATTATAATTATTTATATATATTGATTCATTATATTTATCATATTCTCAGAGAAAATAAGAAAAATGTTACATAGTAAGATGTGAGCAAGACAGAGTTTAACGAAGAAGTTCCACTTGGAAAAGGGTACGTCTTAATTTGAAGACTAAACAATCATTCTTATGCATAAAACGTAAGGGAAAAATACTTCAGAAAAATCTTGAAGCAGAATAATAGGAAAATAATAGAAACTGGTAGAGGACAGAAAAAACACATCTAGAGAAATTTTCTACGCATAGAAACTCAATATCCCATAAATCAGATTTTGACCAAAAGTACGAAATACTTTTAGAAAATATGTCTGGTAATTTAGACCTTTTTCCTTCCAATTTACAGTCAATTCTAGCGTTGGCTTGTTCCTGATTTCTATTCACCACCACCTATAATATAGCCCTCTTCCTCCAATTCCAAACCAGCCCATTCCTTTGTAGCTGTGTTGTTTGCTTCAACTTGTCCATTTTACCTGAATTTTTTCTCCCTTCCTTCACCAACACAGACTATAAGCTCCCAGGGTGAGCGTTTATTTTGTGTTGCATGCCTAGTGTATCAACCTCTGTAGGCACTTAATAAGTACACACTAAATTAAAAGTACATAAAGGACAATTTCACTGTTTTGGCCAAGTGATAAAAATTCTAATATCAAGCACAATCACAACATCTAGCACAATTGTAATTTAAATATACTTCATTCTAATACCAAATATAAATGGATTTATCTATTTACTATTCTTCCCACTACATTTTCCAAATGCGAGGCAATGAAGATTCATAATCTGAGAAAAGTAGTATCTAAATTTTAGTGGACAAAATCAGAATACCTGCTTTCCTTTTAGGTCTTGACTTTTGTACTCTCACTGATCTATAAAAGCAAGGTAATCATCAGATAAATGACCCTGAACAGCCGTTGGAGATAAAAATTTGCTTGAGTTACTCCAATTTAAATTATTTCTTTACTTAAATTTCTGTATTTTTATTATGAAGCCCAACTCTCTATTCTTTTTAGCAAAAGAAAGCTTACAGTCTGTCTCTTTAATCATCATTTAATCATGTGTCTAATCTGTCCTTATTTTAGAAAATCATGTTGCTGGAAAAACTTAGTTCTAATTGAGTAGGCATTTAAATTAAACCTGTACAATAAGGTACAAACTTCCAGAGCAGCAAAATATAAATAAATTAACATTTGCAGGAGGAGTAACCAGTGACTCAATGTTTAAAAACTGAATTTCCTACCAGCCTTGTAACGTGGACACTCTGTGGTTAGATTTAATTTATTAATTTACTTAAAGTAAGTAAATTAATATGGTATGCTCTACATTTCTGAATTTTAGGTTTTAAACTTTTAGCTCGCAAGTCTCCTTAATCTTTATATTCTGTATATATTCTTCGTTCTATAAATAGGAAAGGTGAGAATCAAAGAGATCAAGCAACTTACCCAGGCCAATTCAGCAAACAAGTGGCAGAGGTGGGATTTGAACTAAAGAATATGACCTTAGCCCATGTCCTTTCCACTATTCCACAGATGACTAACTAGACGAGGAATGGGGACAGGGCACAGGAAGGTATTCCAGGCGTCATGAATGTCCCTCCTTCCAGGTTAAAAGGCTCTGTCTTCTTGGAGAGAGCAGAAGTGCCCCGGTGACTATCGTCCCTCGGTGAAGTCTTGGTGATAACCAGGGAATTAACAAGGGCTTCTCCCCCTTCAGTTCTTCCCACACACCACGTTGGAGGACAATGGTATTTAAACTCTGACCCAGACCTTTGTTCATCCCTTATTCTGGCTTCCTACTCTGGCTAGCACAAAAGTTTCATTAATTGAAGATCTGAGATCTCCCACCAGAATTTTCAAGAATTTCATGATCAAGAGACATAAAGTGTTAAATAAGTTAAGAAAAAATTATGAAGTTCTCAAAAGGAATGATCCGGTGTCGCAGTTCATGTGCTTACAACCTTGTTCTCCTATACAGCATCCTTATCTTTAATAAAGCTTTAATAAGTATCTCATGCACTTTAGAACCACTGGGTTTTTGCTGTGCCATATAAGTTGTTTATAAATACAGAAAGAGAATAAATTCATACGACACTTGGGGATAAAATAAGCATACATATCAATTCAAATCAACTAGTAAATATTTTACCACTGTGAAGTACAGAGCCCTGTGCTTTGTATACCATATGTATAGGAATATATATGCTTTTCCCTTGAAGGAGACTACAGAGTCATTGGCAACATAAGACATAGTTGCAACTCAAACATTATTGAGTGTGAAATAATTAAATAGCAATTTCCTAAGCCATTTGGCAAAAAAAATGTTTAATACCTTTACCAATGCACTTAACCGGCCTTTTGGGATCTCTTGGACATTTCAAAAGCAAAACAACTTAGCATGTGGAAGGCATGAACTTCCTACTCTCTCAGGGATCTTCCACCTTAGTAAATGATGCCACTATCTAACCTGTTATATTAGATGGGAACCTGGAATCCATCCCTCTACACCAACTCCCCATAGCCAATGCACCAGCAAAGCCTGTCTATTCAACCTGCCAAGTATCTCTTCAGTCTCTTTGACTCTTGCCGTCTTGATTTCGATGTGTGTTTCTCTTTCATACATCTAGCCTCCACAGTAGCCATTAAGCTCCACTAGTCAGGGACCATATCTCTTTTTGCTCAGCACGTTATTCTCAGAATCTAACAAAATCTAAAAAAGTCTGATACAGACTACGCCCTCAATAAATGTGTTGAATAAATGAATGAATGAACACATGGAAAATATCAGGACAGTAGTAAATCAGGGGTCATTTTCATTTTCACTTTGAACTCCAAGCAATCAGCAACAGATTCATTCAATGGGTTTTGAAAACTATGTCCACACAAAAACTTGCACACAGATGTTTAAAGCAGCTTTATTCTTACAATGACTTATATTTTTTCAGTTGGAAATGACAAAAAAAGTTGCAAGTGACTTAAGCAAAATTGAATTTATTGACACAAATATTTGAGCATTCTAGGAGCTGTTTTCCCTTAGTGAAGCTTGATTCGGGGCCTGGTTTCTCTTTTTTCCACTTTGTGCCTCACTTCTTCAGTGGAGGCCTATTCTAAGTCACCATGTGGCATTATTCACAAAATGGCTGCATCCACACTTGCCCTGAGTCCAGCAAGAAAGTAAAAGCATTTCTCCTTCAAAGTTGGCAAGAATGTCGTGGGCCTGACTCTCATTGGCCAGAACTGGACCATGTGCCCACCCCTCGACCAGTCGCTGTGGTTTATACTAATCATGGAGCACTCCTGGAGTTGGGAGTAGAGACAATTCCAGTCAAATGCTGTAGTCTTCCCGGGGAAGGGGTGATTTCCCAAAGGAAATTTTTACCACAAAAAGGATGAATGTTTTCACTACGGCAAAAACAACAAATAACAGATGCCCGCTACAGAGCTTTCACAAAGCCCTTCAATTATTGTTGCCACCATGGCATAAAAATATTGACATCAACAGAAAAGCTGGTGGAAATAGTGAACTCAGATAAGAGAGAAAGAACTATAGGCCACCCCACAGCCCTTCAGTGGTGCAGGTGGCAGAGGTATTGAATTCAATATTTGGAACAAATAAAATAAAACACAGCCCCAAACCTACAAATATGGGCCTCAAACAAGCCTAGGAAGCCTCAGCAGATGAGACCATGAGGCCTGAGCAGCACGTCACAGAACAGAATGTGTGTCTTTACCCACCGTGGCTAGGGTTACTATTGACTGGCTGGAAATTTGGTGACTTGCTGAAAAATCCTGCCGCTTATATGCGTATGTTTATGGTTATTCAGATTCCGTTATCCAGAGTGGGCAAAACCAGAGCAGCCTACCCACCCCTCACTTTTACAGAAATATGTCTGTGTGTATATCTGTTACATGAGGACACAAAAGCTAACAAGATCTAAAACAGCAACAGAAGGCAGGGCAGGACTAATCGCCAGACAGGTGCTATGGACAAAAAGTGCCTAAGGGTTGGGAGAGAGATCAATTTACGCCTTGCTCTTCAGGGAGAAACAGAGACAATAAGATTTTGTCCTTTACTTAGAAAGATGATGCAGGAAACATAAAAATACGTGCTTTTACTTGCTTTTCTCCCCCCAGGAATTAGTAACATCTTGGAAGTGATTCAGCCATGTATTTTTACCCTCTCTCTCTTGTGATATGGGCATGTATTTCTAAAAGACTGGTCAATATAAGGATGTTTTCTACAACCATGGAAACACAAAGCTTCAATCAGTTCCTGGGCAATCTTAGGGGCTAACAATTCTCCTACCAAAGTTTGAAAGCCTCAATGAGATTCCATTCTCAGAGGACCTTATTACCAGCAAGTCCAGAGCCCCAAAGGAGAGAAAGATCCCTACCCCTTCCCCACCCAGAGGGGAGACGAAGGAAAGGCGGTGTTCAGAGGCTCAGTCACATCAAATTTTCAACTGGAAGAGTGATATCAGACAATCCTCAATCTCATCTATTCACGAAAGTCTCCTCTACCAGTGTTTTCTGTGCCACATCTCACACCTCCCAACCTCCTTCTGTATTCACCCCATAGCTGTGCCTGACCACAGAGGGGTGATCCTTCATAGCTACTCATTCCCGTCCGAATCAGTTCTCCTCCTCCTCACTTTCTATTTTCTTCAGTTTTCTCGTCATTTTTTCCATTATTTAGACTAGAACAGCTATTACATTTTCTGGAAAACACCTTGTATTTTAGTATTCACTTTCTCTGATGATCTGAATTTCCCAGGGAAAGCCATTTAGTCTTTGGCATGGTTAAAAAATGTTATAAGCTCATGCTGCCTTGGTTGCCCACTAAGTTGTGATAAACTTACTTTTATCTGGCCCACCTTCTCACTCAGTGACCCTTTCAATCATGCCTTGTTGATGGGTTCCCTGTAATTGACTGCTCTGGACCATTTCGACACAGTCTAACCCTCCAAGCACTATTCCCTATTCATAGTAGATGGCTTTGCTTTAAAACCATCTTATCTGAATTTTTGTAAAATTCTCTCTCACTGCCTCCAGGAATCTTTATTTCCACTACTTTCTTTACAAGGCTATTCTTTCTTCCCCAGACCAATCCAAAACAATGGGTCTAAATCCTTCAAATTTCAGCTATTTTACTATTCCAGGACCTGCTCTAAATATCCATGGTAACATTTGTATCTCTCATTTGACACAGCCTTTGTTGTCTAGTGCAAAATAAATGGGACGAGGAGATCAAGAGTTTAAAATAGCATCACAAATATCTTTCAAGAAATGTTAAGAAGGATTCTGGTGACATGAAGAAGAAACTAACAATTATGACAAAAAATCAAATGGATATACTCAGCATGAAAAATACAACATTTGACATAAAAATATCATTAAGTTTGGGATCCAAAGGCAGAGTGGATACAGAAAAAGAACAAATTATTGGGTGAGAATATCAGATTAAGAAACTCTCCCAGAAGACATCAAGGAAGTTCAAAAGGATGAAAAAAATCATTAGTGAAAATTGAGTGAAATGGAGAGTAGAAGTGGAGTTGTCAAACCCACAGAATAGAAATTGAAGAAGAAAAATAAAAATAAAGGGAAGAAAATATTTGAAGAAATAATAACTAAGAATTTTTCAAAATTATAGATTAGAAACTTCAGGTAGGAAGTACTCAAAGAGTGCCAAAGAAAAAATACACATTTAAATACACGATAGTGAAATTTTATAAGATTTAAGACAAAGAGCGAGTTTTAAAAGATGCCAGAGAGAAAGAAGTTATCTCAGACTGACATGAGAATTCTAAACAGCCACATTGGTATCAAAAAGACAAAACATTACAGACTTAGACTTATTGGAAGAAATGAACTTAGAATTTAGACTTTTCTATCCACATATGTTCAGGGATACATGTACTGGATATTTTCCATTTGCCCATCCGGAACCATCCACTGTGCAGCATTCTGCTCCATGCCCAGGTCAAGGGGCTCCCAAGTTTGACTGTGTTTGGGGAGTGGAGACCACCAGCAGATCAGAGGGAAGAAGGAGTCAGGTCAGCATATTTAAGTCCACGGCACCCTCCGTGAAGGCGAGCGTGGGCAGCCGCATGCCTCTACCCAAGGCCATAGCTCCCACTAGGGAGCTCTCTCCACACAGCTCTCGCTCTCTCTTAGTGTCTTCTTTTTCTCCTCCTGCTCCTTGTCTTCTTCCTCCTCCTTCTAGTCTTCCTCCCCCATCTTCTTGTCTCCTCTTCAGGTCCCAGGATGGGAAGAGTGCCTTGCTGGTATTGGAGGCTGGTACCGCACTAACCCTTTTGTTTTTGTGCACCCTGCTCACTCCTTCACGAATGCTCCCCTTATTGATCTTGCCTCAGATTACTTGGTTTGAATGTGCCACCTGTCTGCAGACAGCACTGTGAAATGATAAACAGAGCCTCAAGAGGTGTGCCATAGAATATACTTTAAAGATTTGAGTCTTTTCCTTTTTCTCCCCAAAGCCCCCTGGTACATAGTTGTATATTCTTCGTTGCAGGTCATTCTAGTTGTGGCATGCGGGACGCTGCCTCAGCGTGGTTTGATGAGCAGTGCCATGTCGCGCCCAGGATTTGAACCAACAAAACACTGGGCCGTCTGCAGCGGAGCTCGCAAACTTAACCACTCGGCCATGGGGCCAGCCCCAGAACACACTTTAGAAAACACTTTTCAAGGAAGTTTTGTGGAGGCTCCTATTAAATATATGGGAAATAATGATGAGTAAATTATCTACTTTTAATTTCAGCAATCTATTTCTAATTTCCCAGAGGTTTATTAATCCAATGCCTCCCTTTTTAAGTATGCTTTAGTTATGGCTTTATAAAGGCAGCATCTTCTTAAATCTCTAGGAGAAAACAAATTCAATTCATTTCTAAGTTCTCTTATGCTACCTTGAATTATTTAATTCTTCTAGATATGCTATCTCTTTACTTCAGTTTTGTTCCTTCATTTTTCAGAGTTTTCTAAAATGTCTGCTGATCCTTTAAGAATGTGGAAATGTGAAGCTGATCCAGCTCTGCGGACGGGCTGAGGGTGGCAAGTGGCTGGCTGTCTTCGATTTAGGGTAATTGGGTGTGGATTTGGTCATCACACTTTGCATTGGAGCATTCCAGAACACTGAGCTTTCTGCAAATATTCACGATAACTGCTATATTTCTCCTTCAATTTCTTTCAGGAGGAGATCTCTGTTTGTTTGGAGGGCAGTAGTGTTCAGGACTGAGAGGTAAACACCTTGATGGCCATTCGGTTCACGGCATATGATGGGATGGCCTGCCAGTGGGTAACTGTTCTGTAGACATGGAATCAGCGAATTCTCCTATTTTCAGCCAACTCTCTCTCCAATGCAGATACCATCTAAAAGATCCTAAGTCTCTCTAGGATTCTGCTGAAGAGAATAATTTTCACCTCGTATTGTGGTCTATTCTGGGTATGGTCTATTCTGTGATTTCCTCTATATTTCTTCACGATTTGGATGTTCATAATTAACATCCAGGTTTTTTTTTCAAGAAATTTATTTAAAATTCTCATCTACTGGGGCCAGCCCGGTGGCGCAGCGGTTAAGTGCACACGTTCCACTTCAGCGGCCCGGTGTTCGCCGGTTCGGATCCCGGGTGCAGACATGGCACTGCTTGTCAAGCCATGCTGTGGTAGGCATCCCACACAGAAAGTAGAGGAAGATGGGCATGGATAATAGCTTAGGGCCAGTCTTCCTCAGCAAAAAGAGGAGGATTGGCAACAGTTAGCTCAGCGCTAATCTTCCTCAAACAAACAAACAAAATTCTCATATACTGTGACTACCCTCTCTTTTTCATCACTATTTTCGGTTTATATATTTTGTCGTTCTTTCATTACCATTTGGGTAGGATCTCAGGAGGAGGGAAAATAAACATGTTTACACAGTCTGCTATCTTCAACAAGAAATTATTCCTTAATTATTTTGGAACCCACTCAGGCTTGTGGAGTTTGGAGAAAAACTATTACACTTGAAATGCCCACTCCCTACAGAGAAGAGATACAACCGTAGGTTTCCCAGAGGCTCTTTTTTCTTCAAATCCCCTTTGCAAAAATCGCCTTTGCCAGTTCATTAAAACTTAATTTTAAAACAATTTCTTTATATCTAGGTTTTCCTGAGTTAACAAAGTCTCATAAATGTAGCAGCAGCTGAGGAATCTGGCTTAGTGGCCAGAAGCAAGTGGCGTCAGAATGTCGTTCATTTACTCCTGGGTCTAGTGATTCAAGCAGGAGTACATTTTATGTCATTTTTCTCTCATTTCTTTCTGATTTTTTTCTTTTATAGATGAATCATAATCTCAGTTCTGGAAAACAAAAATTTTGGTGAACAAGAGGAAAAAGGGTCTGACATTGAAGCCAGTAAAGCTATGTATGTTTTTAAAATTTATGGATTCACCTGATTTTTGTGACTTTCCCTTATTCTCTCATTTGCCA
Source organism: Equus quagga (assembly GCF_021613505.1). Classification (NCBI taxonomy): domain Eukaryota; kingdom Metazoa; phylum Chordata; class Mammalia; order Perissodactyla; family Equidae; genus Equus; species Equus quagga. The sequence continues at coordinate 14,121,813 of NC_060269.1, forward strand.
ACAAACCCTTTACAGACTCATCTAGTTCAGAGTACTATGATTTTCTTGATCTTGAAATGGAAATAGGGTGTCTAGGTCTGACGTTCATTAGGAGCTCCAAAAATATTTGTTGAACAAGTGAATGAGAACACACCGTCAGTCTACACTTTTTAACGGGTGGGTCTGTCTTTGTTTCATCTCTTCAAGAACTCCCCATAAAACCTACAAATACTACATTCGAAAAGTAGCTGAACTGCTGTTTTACTCACTGCTCATAGCAATAACTTCTCAAACATGATATTTAAAGAATCTGCTTGTCTTACAGATAATGGAATTAAATGGCTCCAGGTTGAATTTTAGGGCAATAAAGCAGAAGCTCATGTTAAGGCTACTTTAGTGAGCTGAGAATGGAAGACTGACTCTTTATGGAGTGATAAAGAAAGGAATTTCACCTTTACAGACTCTAAGGGGAGTGGAAGGGGTCAGGTTGAGTATTAGGAGGAAATTCCTGAATGTATGGTTTTCACATTTTACTAGTATGACTTCACCTGCCACACATTCTTTAAAAATAAAGATCCTATGGATTTAACAGAATGTATTTGATGATTCCTCTATTGGTAGGCACTCAGGCTTTTTCTGTTTCTGAGTTATTGTTTCTATCAATGAACAACAGTACACACCATTTTAACATTTTGTAAAATATATTTAAAGAGGGTCTTTTGATAATACTTTTTTTCTTTGAAAATTTCCCTGTTTCTACTGGAGATAAAAGGAACATTTCATACTGATAAAGTGGCCAATCATAAAGAAAGACGTGAGACTCCTAAATGTGCACGTACCTCATAATATAGTCTTAACACATTAGCAAAAGCTGGCTGATGTAAAAGAGGAAACAGACCAATGAAAAACCATAGTGGGAGACTTCAACACACCTCCCTCACTAACTGATAATCCCAACAAACGTGAGACCATAGGCATGAGCTAAAGAAGAGAGAGCCATTGGTGCAAGATTGATGAGTGATAGGGAGGAATGTGCCACCTGTTTGTGCAGCTCATCTGTGCCCTCTGGACCTGCTCTCACTGATCCTGGATGCACTACTTCCATTTTATCATGAATTGTTTCTGGGACTGCCCAACATATGACTTGGTGCATGTGACAGCACCCAGCTCATGATAGGCAGTTTTGACCACATGGTCGGTCTCCCCTGGGGCCCAGTAGCATGTCAGGAGCTTCATTTTGATGGTGAATAGTTCTCTGCTGCACATGACATGGGCTTGCTCCAGATATCCAGGGATATGCACTGCAACTCTTTAACTGGAATTTTCCAGAGGCTCCATACGACATCTTTACCTAATACAGATACTTGCAGTACAATGGGATTTTATGGGTCGTATGATCTAGGTGACAGAATTTCTCATACCTAGACCACTGGATCTTCTAGGTCATATGGTCCAAGTGACAGGGCTGCTTGTATTGCAGCCTAGAACTGCTGCAGAGCCCCTTCTCGCTCTGGGACCCACTCAAAACTGGCAGCAGATTATTTCACCAATAAATTGGTCAAAACAGTATTCGCTAGAGCAGAATATAATGCCTCCCGGGCCCAAAGAGGTCTACCAGCTATCCTTTGTTAGTGGTAGGAGGTTCAAGGTTCAAAAATCTGTCATTTAGTTTGAAAGCTATGTTCTGGCATTTCCCAGAACCTAAGACCCCTAAAAACTTCACCAATGTGGCAGCCTCTAAATCCTTTTAAGTTTTGTCTCTGTCATCTCGCACCCTCTGGGGCACATGTGATTATGAAAGGAGAGTCCTTGCCAGTTTTTTTACTTATCAGATCGAAGTCATTTAATGTCATAAGTATAATGACCAAAATGACCTTCTGTGGAATATCCAGATAGTTCACATCCCTTGGGACTATATTGTAAGGTAACAGGAAAATTAACATAATCTTGGTTAAAACAGTGGCATGTATACTGTTGTTGTCTTGCTGCTGATTCTCCTTTTTAGTAGGCATTGAAAACGGTGCGTTTGCCTGATCTATAGCTGCATACAGTGCACCAGAGCTGGGGCAGTCTGCTCCAGGACAGATACCACAGCCAGCACAGCAGCAGCGCTTGGGGCTATGACTTAAGTTCATGGTAGTCCACTGTCATTCACTGTGATCCATCCAGGCTTGGCAGGGGTTCGACTGGTCAATTAAATGGGGATATGATGGGCACAGTTACATCACTGAAATCTTTGAGAGTGGCGCTAATCTCCGTTGTTCACCCTGGGGAGCAATACTGTTTTTGATTTACTTTCTTGGCTGCTGGTGGTGGGGGCGGTAGGGCAATGTCAAAGGCTTCCACTAGGTTTTTCCTCCTACAGCAGATCTTGTTCTACAGGTTAAGGAACCAATATAAGGATTTGGCATTTTTGCATTTCAAACTGAAATTCCCTTACGTATTTTTAAAAATTGAAGTATAATTTGCATGCAATTATTTTATCTTTTTAATGTACACTATTCTATGACTTTTAACAAATGTATAAAGTCAAGTAACTGCAACCTGAATCAAGATAAACATTTCTATCATCCAAAAAAGTCTCTCATCCTTTGCATTCAATTATCTAAATTTAACTAGCCCCTAGCAACCACTTGCCTTTTCTCTATCCTTATAGCTTTGTCTTTTCTGGAATTTCATGTACATGGAATCATACAGTATATAGTCTTCTCTGCCTGGCTTCTTTCACTTAGCGTAATACTTTTGAATTTGGTCCTTGTTGTTGGATGTATCAATAGTTAATTCCTTTTTATTGCTGAGTTATACTCAATTGGATAGCTTTACCACAAATTATTTTGTGTGTGTGAGGAAGATTGGCCCTGAGATAAGATCTGTGCCAACCTTCCTCTATTTTGTGTGTGAGACACTGCCTCAGCATGGCTTGATGAGTGGTGCATATGTCTGCACCCAGGATCCAAACCTGCAAACCCCAGGCCACCAAAGCAGAGTCTGCAAACTTAACCACTACATCACAAGGCCTGCCCACCGCAAAGTTTTAATTATTCACTAGTTGATAAACTTTGGAATTGTTTCCAGTTTTTGGTTATTTTGAATTAAGCTGCTATGAACATTCCTGCACAAGTCTTTTTTAAGGTGGAGTTCATTTTATTTTTCAATTCTTTCTTGGAGGTGTCCTGCCTTTAGTGCCCTGTCTATGAAATCTTTGTCTCACCTAACCCAGGGCACAAACATCTTCTTCTATGTTTCATTCTAGAAGTTTTATAGATTTAGCTCTTAAATTTAAGTCTATGATGCATTATGAGTTAATTTTTATACATAGTATAAGGAGAAAGCTCCTATTTTCAGTACTTGGCTATCCCATTGTTCCAGAACCATTTGTTTGAAGTATTTTCCTTTACCCATTGAACTATGTTGCCACTTTGGTCAAAATAAGGTGACCATATATGTGTGCATCTACTTCTGGCATCTCTATTCTTTTGCATTTATTTATGTGTCTATCCTTAGCACAGTGCCACACTCTCCTGGTTGTTGGAATTTATAATGTCTTCAAATAAGGTAGTACAAGTCCTGAAACTTGGTTCTTCTTTTAAAAATTGTTTCGGGTTTAGAAATTAGTCTTTAGTCAAACTAGCATGCATAGCACTGGTGTCCTGACTCATACCAAACCATAGGAGAAGGCAAGTATGCTTTGGTAGATTGGAAAAAATCCACAGAGCTCTTTTTGGCATAATGATTCATAATGAAATAAAGGGCTAAGCAGTGATACATATCTTTTCACTGATTTCATAGATATTTTACCCAAATGCTAATAAGTGGAAGGCTAGTTTTCCGTCGCCCTCCTCAATCCCACCTCCTGGATCCAAAGAGATCTTTTCAATTCTCACTCCAAGGACCTGATAAGGGGAAACCAGATGGAATAAAATGAGCGACAGCTTGGGGCAGAGCGAAAATGGGGGAAAGAGCAGATCCCTGGGTGGAGGACAAAGAGGTTGGAGAGACTCAGGGGACTGGGAAGTTAGGGAGGGAGAAAGAAAGGCCGTAAGCAGGGCTCCTTGTGCAAATGCAGGGTGAACTCTCAGTGGACTCCCACGCGGGGCCACACCACTGTCCGGACCCAGTGTCCAGACCGGACTTGGAGCTGCTTTGGCTGATGGTTGGAGTTTCTCAGTAATGGGCTGGACTAGATTTCTCTTTCAAACTTCTATGACAGAGCAGAAGGTTTACATGTTTAAAGGACAAAAAAATGTGCTATAACTATCTTTGTTTCTGAAACAGCATTAATGCAATGTGAGAAAAAAAAAAAAAAAGAAGGGCTTTCACAGGCTGTCTGGACATTTTACAGTAAATATTTAAATTATTATCTAAAATCTAACTGGTTTTATATCAAGCTCTGCAATGTTTAGCAATTTAAAAAGACTATTTTTAATAATTAAACGGTGAGTAACCATGTTGATTTAGCTGTTTTTCATTAAGTCATATTTGGAGCATGTGTACATCAAATTTAGGAACAATCATATGAATACTTGCTGAAAAATAGGATAACCCAAATCAGTGAATCTGATTCATTTTTAATGGTTTAATGATTTAATGATAATCATTGTTTTGCTACAGAGTAACTAGGCATAATTGGAGGACAGTGTACATAAACAACCCATAGTGAGTCCATTTCAACACAAACCAAATCATCAGAGAGTTGTTCTTTCTTCACTTTGTTAACTTTCCTGTGTCATATTGACATTGTTTGCTAATACCACACTGTTTCATCCTTGCGTTCCATTAACTTACGTTACATAATGTGCTTACATTAACACACGTATAAAATTAAATGTCTGTATCTTGAAAGATCCGAATGGCAATGGTTCTCTGGTTCTCAAACCTTAAACCTTTCAAGTGAAATACCCTGAGAGTTCTCGAGCTTCTCTTCCTTTCTATTACCTGGCTGAAAAACTGGAGGCAGAAGAAACACTTTGGCCATGAGGCTGTGACCAGACTTTGGAATCTCAGATGTTGAAAGGGAAATAACAAAGCACTAGGATGGTGGCCACGGGATTCCTGACATTTGGGAGGAGGAAGAGAAGACTAAAAAGAGAGGAGTTGAGTTTAAGGGTGATTTAAGTGAAGAACATGGATGGGGAACGCAATTGTTCTTTCTGACCCAGCTCTCTCTTGGGGGTCAGTCTTGGGCACAATAAAACTGCATGGGCTTGTAAGGGATTCTCTCGTCTACTAACTGCACCTAGAAGCCTTTTTACATGACAAAAACTCTGCCATTCCACTAGTGAGAATAAAGGGCTTAAAAATATAAATATTTGAGATAGTTAGATTGGTCTAAATATATTACAGTCAACCTATAAAAGGGGATCTCAGAAACTTTCTTCTTTTGATTAGAGACATCAGTTCCAAAATAGGCACGAGTGGAAAGGTGGGCAGGGTTGAGGGCAAGTCTCAGAAAGGAAAAGGGAGGAGGAAGCGGAGGCCTGAGACACAAGGAGCTACCCTGATGTTTCAGAACCCCACGGTGTTTGCGAGGACACAGTGCTTTCCAGCGCATGCTCATCTGTTCTGGCAGTTGACTGAAAGAGAGGAGGTACCATCCCAGTTTACACAGGACGGAATGGCGACTTAAAGAGGTCAAATGACTCGCCAGTCATCACAGCAATGGTAACTGGTCGGGCTATAAGAAGCTCAAGCTCAGGCATCGTCCTCTAAATCTCATTCATCCATCATTCTGCTGCTTCTCCCTCTTCAACTGTACGATTCTTGAAAAGACCTCATTTGCAAGAGACTGTATCAGCAAGCTTCACAGCGCACTAAAAATTACATTCTAGTGTTCAGCTATTAAACTTTTTCAAGACAAAAAGATATTTTAAGTTATATTTTAAGTTGTTATTTTCTCGTTCAATTTAGCAAGACATAAAAAGCCACATTCCATTGACTGCATGGGGGACACACGCTAGCCAAGAATATTTATTTATGCACAAGATTTTTAAAAATTCACTTTTCTAATCTACAACGATGGTTTAATAATTGTTCATAATTCTGTTTCTATGTATAATGTCATATTTTTTATGGAAAAATGATTTAAAGTTCCTTCTTTTCATCATTCTAAGAATTAAAAAAGCCTTTGACCTTTGCTCAAAATAATTTTCTCTTCAGATTAAGATATGAATGGCATTAATTATGAAGACAATGTTATATTTAACGCCCACTGCCTAAAGCAGAATTCTCAGAAAGTTCAGAATTAAACAGGGCAAGATGTCGTTTGAGATGATTTTTCTCCTCTGGTTGCTCACACAATTTGACTTCAATGTTGCCATCACTGAAGGCTTCTCCTTTGGTCTCCTCTACTGGGTTCTCTCTCCGGGAAAACACTGCTTTCTTCTGCATCATTGTAATTCCCGAATTTCCACGCCTTCGTGCTGGAGATAAGGTTTTTTTTACTATGCAATAACAAACTGCAGATACAAAATTTTTTTTGAAGTTTTCATTCATAAATGCATAAACAATGGGATTACAGATGGAATTGGAAAATCCAATTATTTGCACTATAGCAAAAATCATCTTGATTGTGACATCATCATACTGCTTTTCAAAATTGCCTGAAATAAAAAGTGATACTTTAGAATGTATATTTGTTTTAATGAGCATAAAATAAAATTCCTGTTTATCATCTGTCTTTAGCGAACACTTATACTTGGACAAATGATTAAGGTGTGAAAAATTCTCAAGACCGCTTTGGGTAAGGCCGTCTGATGTCTGAAGAAAAACCACCTTTGTGATGAATCTTCATTCTTAGGGAATCTAGGCTTACAAGCACAGCCCAGTGCCAGGCACATGTTAGGGGGCTCAGTACATTTCAACTTGATTCCAAGCTTCATGTACACTGGAAGCAGCGGCTCTCTTCAAATGTTCTTGTGTTAGAGAAACACAACCATCTGAGAAGCATGTTATGTCTCAGGTTATCAGAGAGAGGACACTGAGGATCTGGCTGAAATCCTAGGTGTTATCAAATTCATGTGGTTCAAGTCAAGGGTCCTAAATAGGAACACTCATAGGATGTCACACCTCTCCCAATGTTTAAATAACTCAGGGAGAATATAAGGGGCAGCATGAGACAAGAATCTCCAAAGCTTTTCTTTATCTTCTGTAATTATGAAAGATTTAGTCATAGTCATACAGAATTATCTGCCAATAATGATCTGGTGGCACTGAAAACATGAAAGAAACCTACTAAACATTTGATTACCCAAGTGACTAGCAACAAACTTCAATGATTCATTGACCATTCTAGCAGGAAATGAACTACAACTTCCATCAAATGAGAATGGTAAACACTCACTGTATTCAATCATCATGTGAACGACGTGGAAAGGTGCCCAGCACACAGCAAAGAGAGCCACCACTGTCACCATCATAATAACAGCTCGCTTCTTCTTTCTGGACTCATAAGGATATACATTGTATTGGTTAACTTCTCCTTGGCAAATGTGGCAAATTGATAGCAAAGCTATTAAATAAACTTTGAGCCTAAATCTCTCAACCATAATTTCTCAAATATTAGTGAAGCTCATGATAAGTTAATTGTGGGCTGTTTATCATCTTTTCCCATTGCTATTACCCTCATCCATGTATTTATCATATTATAAACATCCTTATGATGTATGCTCTGATCATGGGTCTAGTGCTAGATGCTTGGCATGGATTTTGTTATTAATCTTCCCAACAAGACATTTGACAGATGCAGAAACTGAGGCACAGAGCAGGCTAAGTAATTTGCAAAGTCAGATGGCTAGTAAGAGATTTAAACTAATTAGGGCTAGTTTGGATTTAAACGTAGGCAGTCTAACTTCAGTGCCTAAGTTCTTATTCATTTTATATTGAAGAGCACCCATGCTTGAGACAGAAAACTACGGGACTCCCTCAGGATAGAATTAAAATGTAATCCTTTACTATTTATTTAAATAATATGATTAACCAGGGATTCAAACTAGTTTTCTCCATCACTCCTGTAAAGGAGATTAACATCTGCAAGAGGGTTACACGTTTGCATGGTGCTTTAAGTTTATAAAAATTCAAATTCATTATTTCTTATTTCAACACGGTAGGCCTTTTCCCGGAGGAGGTGGGAGAGCCAAATCAGCCCCAAGGCGAAAGACAGTCAGACCCTGTACCCTGAGAGGGAGGGTTTCTCTACAGACACTGGGCACTAGAGGTCGCTGCACACTTGAAGAAATGATAAAAGTCTCATCAAACGCCTAGACCTCTTGTAAGGTTTTGTTTTCGTTTTTAATAGGCATTCAGCATAGATTATAAAATAAACCATTGGGACTACAAGGACCATGGCAGTCAATTGTGTTTTGAAATTTCTATTAATGCATATGATCAGAAAGCAAAGCTCTTAGGTAAAAATAAAATATATCAATAATAATAAATTTAAAGTAAATAACATACTCTGGATTCCAAAAGATTTTCATACACATCATCTCACGTATTTCAGCATCATCCTTGGGTGGGAGGAAGTAAGGATGGCTATTATGCTCCCTGGTACACATGAGGAAAGCAGGGGCCTCGGGAGCAAGGAGACTGATCCACATCATGTGGCTGTTGAGTGGCAGAGAGAGGAGAGCACCCAGGACCACTGGGTCTTGACATCAGCCCACAGCTCTTCCTACCACGTCTTATTGACATATAGATAAAAATGTAACAATTTTCTAAATTCCAAGTGTCTATCTATACTGGTGGCTTCCCTTTGAGTGGGGAGCTTGTAATCTTGCTGCTTTTTCCTGCCATACGTAAAATCTCGGAAGTTTAAAGTCAGCCTATGTGCTGAACGTAACTTACAAATGACACTTTGACTAAATTGCCCAATTATCCTGAAATCCCTGGCCGCTGTCTCTTCCAGCGCAACTAATTAAAAACATTTGAAACAGAGATGAATATTTCATTAAACAGACCTGGCTATTTTGGACATTTCTTTTCCATGAATAGTTCGAAGCACCGAGCCATCTCCCACTCTTTTCTTTATCCAAAGTTCATAACCGATTTTACTGTACAGGATAAGCATCACCGTAAGAGGCAGGAGGAAGAGGATGACAAGGATGAAAGTAGTGTAGATTTTCTGGTGTGCAGGGCTGGCCCACTCTTCCAAGCAGCAGATGTGTTCTTTTTCATATAAGAAGTCATACTTAATCTTTAAAATAAGAATAATTCAGTTAGAAAGACCCACTAGTCCACGTCAAAAGAGCAGAAAGCAGCCAAGTACGATTGTAACGCAGGATTTGTCAGATCCTTCCATATTTACCATGGGTACATATTTCAAATGAGATAAAATTTTGATTGTTCTTTTGTTGTGAAGCGATTCTTTGACTTTACTACTTTAAATTCTTAAGAGTTTTATGCTTTCTTTGATTTTAAATGGAATTGAGGTCCATAGGCTGTTCAATTTTTTGTCTCTTTCAACTTTTATACTATGATTGTAAGTTTTCCAACTGGGCAAGAGAGCACTACAATGACCAGATTCGGAGTGAAAAAATATTCTGTACGGCATGCCAGCTAGTTTAGTGTTACACTATTTTGCTTCCTCGCTTGTTTAAAAGACAAATTTTGACAAGGGATCAGAGTTCTTCCAACTGTTAGGTACTGCAAGTCTGCATTTTGTTACGGCGGTTTCAGGGTGCAAGAATCAGGCTGCTGGCAAAGATTTCAGAAAGGCAACTGGTAGCTTTTCGATGATGAGATGAATGAGAAATTGGGATTCAAGCTATTGCCAATCTACAAAGGATAGCTTATCTACAAAATATTCAGACTCAATTACAAGCCTTGGAGGTATATATATTACAGAATGGCAATGCCTGTTTATTAATACTATTTCTGACAGGCTCATCTTATGAGTTCAAAAAATTATTAATAACAATATTAATAATAACAGCAAATGCTAGTAAAGGACAAACTAAACATTTAAAGTAGATTCAAAAGTCATTTCTCTAGATAACAGGAATAAAACTTAGAGAGTTTATCAAAACTATTTTCATTTTAGTCACTTTAAAGATTTCCTGATGAAGAATTTTAGACATATTTCTGCCTCCATTCTCAGTAAATTTTATCACTAATCTTCAAAGTCAGTTGAATGGGGGAAAAAAAGCTTTCTGGTATATGCATCAAAGGTATGAAAATTCAAGTTCTGATGTAGGGGTTATTTATAGATACAACTAGGAATGAAAACATGTACTGAATAATAATTTCAAGATCCAAACTCTCCAGGAATAGGATGTTAAAGTGAAATTCATTCTGACTTCCTGCAGGCAGAGCCCTCAAGGGCCAACAAGCATTGGGGCCACATATTGACACACGTCAAAGCACAGGGCTAGACCGGCAGTCTCCCAACAGGTGCACATTGCCCTGGGACAAGCAAACGCTTTCTGAGGACATGTCCAGACGGCTATATGGGAATCAATTTCAGATCTTCTATTTCTAGATGCGCACTTCTCTAAAACTGCACTGCCTAAGAGAATACCTGCGGTTGGAGCGTCATGCTGGGTCAACATCCAACCTCAGGCATTTTCTTAGGCAGTGCCTTTTTCCTAATCACTCTTCTTCCAATTTACATAAGTTATGTCTCTCACCCAGCCCCAATCTTACTATGGGGCACCAAAGAAAGAGATGGTTCAAATTACTGATGTCAGGACGCCGCCGTGATGAAGGCACCAAAAATCTGTCGGCTTTGTGCCTTTCGCTGTATTAAATATATTTCTATTTAGGGTAAAAGTTGGCATTAGAAAAGAGATATTTTTGACAGGTGTTCAGATGTTGTGAATTCACATTTTTCATACAGTGAAGGAGCAGAAGGGATCAGAATTTCAATTTAACCATCTCGTTGCTTCCATCCCCTGAAAATTGTCAAATGCATCACTCTTGAGAGACAGCTCAGTGAGAGCAAGCAAAAAACAATGGTAGAAATGAAGTCAGTGGTGTTTTATTTCATCCAGGTGTGAAATTCAGGCTCTGTGCATGCTCACACACACTCTAATAGAATTTAGGAGTGAGAAGGTGGCCGTGGGGATGGATATTAATACACTTATTTGACTTGAAGAATGAAATCATGTTTTTTCCTGACAGAAAGCAAATCTGATTTGGCTCATCTGTCTGACAGTGAGGACTGACTTTGCCAATTGGATTATATCCATTTTCTATGCATATGAGTGAGCTATATATTTAAAATATATTTAGAGCAAATGATAAAATAATTTTATTAAAACATGGACAAATCTCCTTGTGTCCTATGAACTAGAATTAGACCCCACAAATGGGAACTGGGTCAGGTCATTTATAAAAGGCTCCATCAGTCTGTGTTTCCCGCTGGAGATAAGGACAGCCTCCCAGAAAGGAGCCAGCCACATACAGTTGTGTGTGGAAGCTGAAGCGTCTTCCTTGAGCAGCCAGCTGGAGAAGGGAACAGCAGTCAGAGGCCTCAGTGGTGTTATCTTTGAGAAACCCATGAAGTAAAGAGTGAACCATGGGCAGCAGTCACATGCAGAGGGCACCGACACCAGAGGACACCTGCCCCTTCCACTTCCCGCTCCCCTCAGCAGCTCCCCAAGAGCCAGAGGGCAGCCAACTGAATGGGGAGAGGAAAGAAAACACAAAAGTAAAGAAGCAGAGAAGGGACCATAGCCCTCTCCATATTGCAGGATTCTAGGCTCCAAAATGGCTCAAGCTGGGAGAAGGAAGATGTTTTAAATTGACTGAGAATATGGACTTACGTGATTGTGACCCTGGACTGGATATTTTAATAATGGAATGAACACTGCTCTGTGACCAGTCACTGTTCTTGTGACTGAAAGTGACCAGAGGAATGTTATTATCTGAATGACTGGAAGAGTTATAGGGCTCCTGCAAGGCTTCATGCATGGCATTTCATCAGAGGGCTGGAAAGTCCTCAGATCACATTTTTTTTTCCTTTTTTTCTTTGCTGAAGATTCGCCCTGAGCTAACGTCTGTTGCCAATCTTTCTCTTTTTTCTTTTTCCTCCCCAAAGCCCCAGTACATAGTTGTATATCCTAGTTGTAGGTCATTACAGTTCCTCTATGTGGGATGCTGCCACACCATGGCCTGATGAGTGGTGTGTAGGTTTGCTCAGGATCCGAACCAGAGAACCCTGGGCCACCTAAGCAGAGTGGGCGACTTAACCAATTGGCCATGGGGCTGGCCCCAGGAAAAAGTCTTTAAATAAATTATTCTATTCCACTTAAAAAACCTCCAGTGAAATAATTGAGATCATACAAATTTGCTATAATGCTTTTGCAGGAAGGAAAATAATTACACTTAAGAGGAATGGGAAAATTTTAATAATTTGATTACCAGTCCCAGCCCCAAATCTACCTCAAGTCGTTGTACGTGCCACATGGGTGATCCTACGATGACTGCCACCAGCCAGACCACACCTGTAAAACGTTAAGATCATCAGAACACAACTCAGTGAAACAAAATACATCCGTGCGTAATTCTCTAACCATAAAGGCTCCCTATATTCATGGGGAGATGAATCTACTTGATTTAAAAAAAGCTTCCCGTCTCCTATGACTTTTTGAGTAGGAACTGCCTTGACTACCTACTATCATCTTTGCTTCCAGATGTGGAGGCTCCCTCTGCCTCTTTCTTTTTTTAATGACCTCTCTCCTCCACATATTCCTTTCCTTACCCTCTTTCCACACCCAAGTGATGTTTTCAGATATGCTGATGGTAGAAGGATGTCAATTATTAAAAGTCAAGAGGTCTGTGAATTCTTTATAGGAAGGATGTGACATAAATTTGAAAACAGCTAACTAAAACTGACAATTCCCTCCTATTTTGGTTTATCTAGTCATTTCAAACTACTTAAAATGAGTTTGGCATTGCAAGGCTTTCAGGAGTTCTTTTTGTAATTCCGCTATCCCATGCCGGATAAACTCTTACTGCGGATGTTTACTCATTCTTCTCAAGTGAGACATTAGTAAAAATTACCTTCTTTGTTTATTCTACTAGTCGCTTCCTAAATGTCTGATTATTTAGCTATAATACATTCAGACCACTGTGAAGCACATTAGGGTTTTAAATGACTCAATTATAGTTATTGGATAGAGAAATTCTTCCATGTTACTCTGCTAGGCTTTACCACACTGCCTTAAGTTAACCATTTATCATGAATTACATGCGCATCAGGTCTTGCTGACCCAGGAGTGGGTCAGCAAGCTGAAGATTCAGAAATGCCTAAAACTAAATTATGATGTGGGTGGAATTTGTCTTGTCAGCATCTCCAGTATCTGGTACCCAGTGCTCCCTCTGCAGCCTCCCACTATTGTGTACTCACCTCTGGGGCCACCTCTGGGCAGCACGCCTATTCTCTGCTTTTCTGAAAACACCTTTCCTGCCCCCTATCAAAGTCTACCTGCCCTAACAAGGGCATCTGAGCTTAGAGACCTCTTACCTCAGCATGACAGTTTACCAATCTAATGAATGTGAACGGGGCGACGCCACTAATAGGTTATCTTAGATCAGCTGAAAGTAGTGCTTGAAAGCTCAAGACTTAACTGAAGAAATAAATCTGAAATGAGAACTTTTCTGTACTGGGGTAGACCTAAAGGGGAGAAGGGGTGAGGGCAAGGGTAAATGGGGAGAGAACTGAAATCCTGAAATTACACCCCAATGCCTACAAGCTAGACAAGAAATTACTCCTCTTGTTTATAAATATAGTTCACTTTGAAGAAATTCTCTTTGTTCTATAACGAAGAATGGCATTAACTCTGCCACTGGTCCATCCCATGGCCGCACCTAGCATTGTGAAAGCCCTTCGGTTGGTGTATTGCCACTTCATTTTAAAAGGATGCACCAGGCCCTGGTGCCTTTCCACAGCAATGCAGGTCATAGTGAGAATTTCTGTCACGACAGCTGTAGACTGGACAAATGGCACCATCTTGCAAATGAAAGCACCTGCAACAAGGAAACAGGACAAGTTACACATCAAAAAGAATGAAAGCTTTCTCTGTCTCTTTTTAATTATTGCAGTTAATTAATTGAGTCTCTGTTTAAAATTTTATGAGTATAATTACATTATAGACCCAAAACAATTGAGAATGTTTGCATTGGTGATGTTTTCTCCCCCTAACTGGATTCTAAGTTCCTAAATTATATGTAATTATATATAAGACAATGAGAGGACAAGTAAGTATCTGACTACTGATAATAGGCAGACAAAAATCAGTGTGACTCTGGCTTGAGAAAGAGCAGAGTCAGCGTGAACTGGTCTTGCAGAGTCATTTTTGATTCTTTCTCCCCTCTTGGTTCCACATCAAATCATAAGTAAGGAATAATTCTCATCAGAGACTTCCAAATTTTTTCTTTTATCTTCTGTTCTCCTTTGACTTCCTGTCCAAGACTTTATATCTGGATTACACCATTCCACTGTTAACTGACTTCACTTTCTCTAATGCAAAGGTCTCGAACTGGTGGCCTCTGGGCAAGATTTGGCCTGCAAACATGCTTCATTTGGTTTACATAATATTTTTAAAATATCTGAACACGTTGCCAATGTTTTTAAATGTTTACGCTATCCGTCTGGCTCCCTCACCATTGGTATTTGTGAGGCCTGGTCTGCCATCTCTGCTCTTGAATCTGCCCTGCTGACTGCTACCAGATCAATTATTCTGAACTCTCAGAGAATCATAACTCAAGGGATATAAAAAGCTGGAAGAGACCTCATAAATCACGTAGTCCAAGCTCTCACCAAAGCAGAAATCCTCTCTTCACCTTCTCCCACAAAGGCTCTGCCACGCTCTGCTTCAACACCTCCTTGCTGACACACTCCCACCTCAGGCCTTCGCATGGCTTTTCCCTCTGCTTGGAATGTTCTTCCCAAGATAACTCTCTCACATCCCTCACTGAAGTCCTTGTGTCCCCTTTTCAATGAGCTGACCTACCCTGACAACCACAGCTGTCATGCAGCCTGCCACGTTCCCTTCCCACCTCCTCACCTCTCATTTTATATCTCTGTAACTCTTTCACACTCCAACATACTATATCATTTACTGATTTGTTTGTCTTATTGTTATTGATGGTTTCCCCACTCCTAATAGAATGTAAACACTCCAAGAGCAAAGACTTTTGTCTGCTTTCTTCACTGATGTATTCCAAGCATTCGGAACACACACAGAAGGTTCTCAACCAACATTCACTGAATTGAAGAGAATGAGTCACTAGGAGGCTTCAACCTCTAAAGATGCCTCTGTTCGACTCTGGAGAGGCTCTCATCGGAACAAGTGCTTTTCATGATTCCGCCCCCTTCCTCCAGTTTTGCTTTCTGAGAGTTCCAGAACTAACCAACTATCTTTTCCAAACAGCAGCTCTTCTTACATTTCAGAGAAGCTTTCATGTCACTTTTAAGTCATTTCTTGTTGCCCCATCTGTTCCTCATTTGATTGCTTTTCAGATCTTTCAACTCCCTGGATGCCTCCCGTTGCACTTTCTCTAGCTGGTAACTCTGTGATCCAGAAGGGACTCCACTGTGCTCAGGAGGCGGCAGAACGCTCAGGCTGAGGCAAAGACTGTAGGAATATACTGCCTGCCTGAGTCTGAACACCCTCTCCTGTGACCGTGACCACTATTTACTCAGCCTTTTGTGCTAGGATTTTCAAATGGTTGGTTTCTTTTGAACTTGAAATCGACTTGAAATGAATTGGGTCCATTTAACAGAAAATTTCTGTTAACCCAAGATTCCCTTAATTCCCATCCTGTGACTTAGAGAAAAAAATATTTTTAGAGATCAGTCTAGATGCTCCCTTTCCAGTCCTTCTTGGAAGCTCCAAATGGCAATCCAAGAGCCGATCCTACCCACTCTCCACCTCTGCTCCAGTTCCCCAAATCCCAACCCGAATCAAAGTTAAAGCCGTTCCCTGTCCAGCAAGATAGTTTAGATGCTAAGTGCAGAAATTTACATTCCATAATAATATCTTTCACTGTTTGAATGCTGATCATACTGGAAATGAATTAGTTTACCTCCAATCTTGTTTAGATATGATAATTGAATAAATGAATATGTAAGTAAATTATTCATCTGGATATTTCCCTTATTCTTTTTTAAATTTCATCAGAATTTCTTCTATGTTTTCAACCAAATTGTTCATAAAAAAAGTTGGACAGGCCAAGGTTAAAGGTACACCAAAAGAAACTTTCCATGAAATGGACATGGATCCATTAGCAACACATTTTAGGTATCACCATCCAAACAAATAAGAATTATTGTTGTAGTGTTCATTGTAGAGTTGTCTCATTTTAGTGTTATCCATCCTAAATCTATTCATCTTGTCCATCATAATAGCATGGGAGCTTGGTCAACTGACTCCCTGATACCAGTATACACTCTGATCCTGACTCATCTCATCTATTAGTTTGCTACTCTCAACCCAATTTCATCATTTGTAAAAAGGGATTCATACTACCCACCTGTCATAGGACCAAAGTGAGTACTTCATAAAATGACAGAAGCATCCAGTATAGAATGTGTTCTTTAATAAATGGCAGCTCTTTTATCATCAGTCACATTAAAAGAATGGAGGTAAATTTTGCACACTTGGAGGTGACAGATTCTCTGTGGCTAAACTGCCCATTAAAGGACATCTAATTCAACAACTTTATTTCCCAATTAAAGATATTGCAGCTCAAAGGAGTTCAGTGATTGCTCATGTCCACACAGCTGTTAGTGACAGAATGAGGCCATGAGCCCCAGTGAAATGACTCCAGCTCTTTCCACCACATCACCCTCACTTATCTTAATGCACCCATGCTATGTGGCAGTTTTCTTATCTACATGCTCACAAATCGTCTATTTAATAATCCACTCAAGAATTCTGCACCAACCTGTGGTTCTATAATCTGTCATCTTACCCTTTTTAATGAATCCAGACAGCAATTGCCCAACTCATTACTTCTGACAAGTGTCCAACCAACTTTCTATGAAATTACTGACAGTGTTTGCTTGATCACAGCTCCAAGTTTCTTTAGTGTTGTGGCGTGTAATTTACCTAGGCTGAAGATCTGAGTTCTTTCAAACATGAGTGGATGCTCTTTTGCTATCTAATCAATTATTTTGGATGTTTATTTTCATTCTAACCATCTTTGCTTTGCCCTCTTATATTTGGAGGTCATTTTTCAAGGTCTGGAAGACTGCAGCAAAACAGGCATCGAAGAGTTTTGTTTTTTCTCTGCCTTTCATTAAATTTCTATCACAGAGCCTCCCCTTCTTTTTCAGCTCCTTGTTCTCGTAATCTCCCTGATGACTCTTCAATCAGCCCACCTACACTTTAGCCTTCCCAATGTGAACTGTGTAAGTCTAAGCTATTTTGCAAGAATATGTCCTTTGTGACATTTCTTCCCATAAATGACGATTTTAAACCGGGATAATCATAGAATTCCCTATCTGGGGCACTGTTTTCTTGGGATGTCTTTCTCTTTTTTTCTTGTGGGATTATCTGATTTTAGTATTAGAGTTGTGTTTCTTAGAGCCTGCCTCAAGTGGTTATTTCTCCTATTTTGTCCAGCATCCACTTGCATTTCCTAATAGCAACACAACTTCCTCTGGTGCATAAAGTCTCCCCTATGTGAGGCCCCACTAGGGAAGACAAGGCAGGAGCAGGATAGATTCTCACAAAGAAATTATTGGCTCCAAATTTACCTCAATTTTTTTAATCTGTTGAAAGAGTGCAACGATGATGAAAGGGAGGTGTGCATGGTGTGGTCCTGTGCTCACCAGATCATGAACGCTAACAGACCACTGCTAAGTTACTGCCACTGACCTCTGAGCACCCTCGGCCCCTGCCTGTTGCAGGCCCATTCCTCCAGCTTCACACTGATCCTGTGAGCCTCCAACATCCTTTCAGTACATCCCCTTCTCAAGCTACTTAGCTATCAACTGTTGCTTGTAACCATGTACAGTCCTCCCCCGTATCTGAGGATCCCAGCAGACACCAAAATCCACTGGGAACCTCAAGTTCCTTATATAAAATGGCATAGTATTTGCATATAATCTGTGTACATCCTCCTGCATACTTTAAATTTTCTCCAGATTACTTATAATACCTAATACAATGTAAATGCTATGTGAATAGTTGTTATACTGTATTGTTTAGGGAATGATGACAAGAAAAAAAAAGCCTGTACATGTTCAGTATACATACAACCATTGTAGGCCTTTCAGCCTGTATTTGGTTGACACCATGGACGTGGAACTCGCGGACGCAGAGGGCTGACTGTAAACTTGATACACTTCTCTTTTATTACCTTTTCTCTAGAAAGGACATTTCCTTAAATGTAGAATACTTGGTCAGTGTTCCTTCTGTGTATCGTTAACGTTAAGACACCACCGTCCTAATCCTACCATTACAGTTTGCCTCCACTGCTGCTTCCATTTCGACTACGTCTGCCTCTTGTGTAAGAAGCTACAATAACTCTCCTTTGCCTACTAGATTAGGAACAGATGCTTTGGTTTAGCATTTATTGTCTCCTATTTCCAACCTTAACTTATTTATGCAACTTTATTTTCCAGAACATGAACTTTTTGCTCTAGACATGACTCTTATCTACCCCATGCCTGCCACTATCTCCTACCATACACAGTACAGGTCTCAAAGATTCAAATAGAAACAAGACCTCATTATTTCTAAAAAATGATACTTGGAAATTGAAAAGAATTTGGCCAATATATATTTTCACCCTAGTGTTACAGTGACTTTAAAAAGGATCCAAGTGGAAAGAAAAGAGTAAAAAGAACAAAATATTCATATGTAGACAAGATTAAAAAACATTCTTTTATTAATTTAGATAATAATATAACAAGCAATAATTGCATGAAAGTATCTAATGATGATAACCATTCTGTGAAGAATTTATTCAAAAGTTGGTTAAAAAAAAAGTGTATAGACATTTGCAGTTTTATAAAGGAAAGGTTACTTTATGCAAACACTATTTGAAACAGTAGTCTGATGTATTATAAAATAATCTGGCACATAATTACCATAATTTCTTGTACCAAAAAAACAAGCCATAATCAAAGAATCCATGCACCCTATCCCAATATAGCCTGTAAATTTCTAGTTTTGTCCAACATATTTCTTAAGCAGCTACTAATGAACAAATTTACTAAATCCTGAATCCTACGTCATTCCCCTCAAGCACATCCTATAGCAGGAGAGTAGGGAATAAATTAAACATAGCCAAAATCAGAATTGCTATACAAGCTGTGGCTGCGAACCACAGAGGAACAGAACCATGGAATTCTCCAGCAGGAGGGCCCTCCCAGAGACGACCCAGGCTGGGGCTTTCCATCACTGGTGCACGGAGCCCTGTGTTTCTGCAGGGGTGCTCTCGGAGCTGCCAAGAAGGGAGAGGGGCAGGCCCAAAGTGGGAGGGGAGAGGAGCTCCAAGCCACAGCCCTGCTTCAACGGGAGCAGCTCCAACTGCATGTAGTTTAATTTGTTGGGGTTCCAGCATATAAGTCACCTGCAATTTTAAAGAATTTATAAAAACCCAAAGCAGATTTACACAATATTCCATAAAGACTGAAGAGGAGAACCATAGTTGCTAAATATTTTAAAAGAGACGTGTGGCCCATCTCTCCTAGAATCTCAGCCCTCCTGATAATTATTCCTATTTAGCATGAGACCGTTACCAAGCACTCTAGTAATTATCCTATGACTTAAGAACTTTCCACTAATGCTGTATTTGTGTAGCAGGGAATAGGGAGGAACAGCCTAGGGGAAGGAAATCTGCCTCAGGGCAAAGGAGGAGGCAGAAGGATTCTTAGCTCCTGCAGAGTGGAGGGACGGGGAAGAGACTTACAGCTCCCAGGTGCCAAAGGAACACTCGGTATAGAGATTGCAGTAGGAAACTGATAATGAAGAAGATGAGCCATTTTTCTCCAGAATTCTTGCTGGACTTAGGGAAGAAGACAGAAGCTGCCTAGCTGGCTCTGAGAGGAGACATGTCTCAGTTTGTTTGAGCTGTTATGTCAAAATACCACAGACTGGGTGGCTTACAAACAACAGAGATTTATTTCTCGCACTTCTGGAGGCTGGAAGTCAAAGATCAAGGTGCCAACATGGTTGGATGAAGGCCCCCTTCCAGGTCACAGACTTCTCATCGTATCCTCACTTGGTGGAAGGGACTAGGGGGCTCAGTGGGATCTCTTTTATAAAAACACCAATCCCATTCTTGAGAGCTCCACCCTCCTGACATAAGCACCACTCAAAGGCCCCACCTTCTAACACCATAACACTGGGCGTTAGGATTTCAACATACAAATTTTGGGGGGACACACTCAGACCATAGCAAGACACCTCCCCCAAGTGGAACTGAAGAGACACTGGATGAAATGAAACACTGCTGGCCCTGTCTAAAGTGCAGGAAAGAGTGAGAGGTCCATCTAGGAAGAAGGAGAGGGGTTGTGATGGCTAAGTTTACGTCAACTTGTAAAGACCAATCCATGGGCTGTGGCGAATGAACTGGCTGAATGGTCAAGGATATGGAGGAAACATGATTGGAAAATTGGTGACAAAGAAATTTGGGGAAGAGGTCTGTGAATAGATCTTTCTGAATGGGCAAAAAAATCAGGAAGATATTTGTGTCCCGTGTGAATGCCCACCAAGGGGTGACATTGGCAAAGGAGGATTTTAATAACCAAGTGAATAAGATGGCCTGTTCTGTGGATACCAGTCAGCCTCTTTCCCTCGCCACCCCAGTCATCACCCAATGGGCTCATGAACACAGTGGCCATGGTGGCAGGAATAGGGGTTATGCATGGACTCAGAAACCATCCACTCACCAAAGCCCATCTGGCTACGGCCACTGCTGAGTGCCCAGGCTGCCAGCAGCAGAGATCAACACTGAGTTCCTGACAAGGCACCATTCCCAGGGGTGATCAGCCAGCTATCTGGTGACAATCATTGGACGGATTCCATCACAGAAGGGGCAGTGTTTTGTTTTCACTAGACTAGATACTCACTCTGGGTATGGATTTGTCTTCCCTGCATGCAATGTTTCTGAGGAAACTATCATCCAAGGACTTATGGAATGCCTTATCCACCATCATGGTATTCCACACAGTATTGCTTTTGATCAAGGAACTCACTTCATGGCAAAAGAAGTGCAGCAAAAGATCCATGTTCATGGAATTCCCTGGGCTTCACCATGGTCCTCAACATCCTAAAGAACCTTGCTTGATAGAACAGTGGAATGGCCTTTTGAAGACTCAGTTACAGCACCAGCTAGGTGGCAATATTTTGCAGGGCTTGAGCAAGGCTCTCCAAAAGCCTGTAAATGCTGAATCAGCATCCCATACATGGACTGTTTCCCCCATAGCCAAAATTCACAGGTCCAGGAAGCAAGGGGTGGAAATACAAGTGACACCTCTCACTATTACCCCTACTGATCCACTAGCAAAATTTTGCTTCCTGTTTATGCAACCCTATGCTCTGCTGGCCTAGAGGTCTTAGTTCCAAAGGGAAAGATGCCTCCACAAGAAGACACAACAATGATTTCACTGAACTGGAAGTTAAAGAAGAGAGTTACTGTGCCGGCTAGGGTGACGGATCCCGACTACCAGGGGGATATTGGACTGTCACTCCACAAAGGAGATAGGAAAAGCACATCTGGAATACAAGAGATCCTTTAGGGCATCTCTTACTATAACCATGCCCTGTGATTAAGGTCAGCGGAAAACTATAACAATCCAATCCAGGCAGGACTACTAGTGGCTCAAACCTGAAAGTCACTCCACCAGGTAAAGAGCCATGACCAGGAGAGGTGACGGTGAAGGTAAAGGGATAGAGAATGAGTACTGAAAGAAGGCAGATACAAATACCAACTCTAGCCATGTGACCAGTTACAAAAACAAGGACTGTAACTGTCACGTGTATTCCCACTTATTGTTTTATGAATATGTTTCTTTGGGTGTGCATATATATTAATATCTATATTAAGCAAATATCTTCATTTTTTTCCCTCTCTTATTTCCTTATCATGTAACATAAAATGTATTGACTTTATCTCATAGTATTTAAGTATTACTAATTTTACATTTTAAATACATTGTATTTAAGTTATGGGCTACCAAGGAGAACAGTAAACATCACTCCAGCACTTTACCTTGTCGTCTGGGGAAGGGATTAGTGAGTTCTTGGTTGTATGCAGGATAATTGTATCATGTTAGGCTGAATTATGACCATGTTATTGTATTTATCTGGAGATTAAGTATGGTTTAAAGAGATGCATATGAATGCCAAGTTGACAAGGGGTGGACTTGTGATGGTCAATTTTGTGTGTCAACTTGACTGGGCTATGGGGTATCCAGTTATTTGGTTAAACATTATTCTGAGTAGATATATGAGGGTGTTTCTGGAAAAGATTACTATTTGAATCAGCAGACTGAGAAAAGCAGATTTCCCTCCCCAATGAGAGTGAGCCTCCTTCAAGGTGTCGATGGTCTGAACAGAAGGAACAGGCCGCGTGCAAGGGGATTCTCTGTCTCTGCCTGTCTTCAAGCTGGGACATAGGTCTTCTCCTGCTGTAGGAGTCAGACTTGGATTGGAACTTACACCCTCAGCTCTCCTGGGTCTCAGGCCTTTGGACTCAGACTGGAACTACGTCATCAGCTTTCCTGGGCCTCCAGCTTGCCAACTGCAGATCTTGGGACTTTGCACCTTCCATAGTTGCATAAGCCAGTTCTCATAGTAAATATCTCTTTTGAGAATATCATATATATATATATATATTTGGCTCTATTTCTCTGGAGAATCCTCACTCATACAGATGGGACTGAAGAGCAGGGCTCCAACAGTGGTCAGATGGCCTTGGCAGCAGAGCAGCCCAGTGTAGCACCCTTGCCCTGGAGCAGCAGCACCCTGCCCCTTTCTGGACTAGACTCACACCTGTTCCACGTGGGTGCTGCCTATTGCTTAGGGAGACGCTCAACCCAGATGCACAGAACCTCGGGGATCACTGGGTTTGCATGATTGAAATGATGCTTCCTGAAGCAAAGCAGGATTATTTGTTACGTTACCATTACTGTGACAGATATTCCTTGATATATTTTTCACTTTTTCTTTCTTTTCATTAATTGAAACTTTTATGAGATAACTGTAGATTCACATGCAGCTTTAAGAAATGATACAGAGAGATCCCTGGACAGGCTGCCCAGTTTCCCTCAATGGTAACATTTAGCAAAACTACAGTAAAATAGCACAACCAAGATATTGACATGAATACAATCTACTGACTTTATTCAGATTTCCCAGTTTTATTTGTACTCATTTCTCTGTGTGTGTGGGTGTGTCGTATACCACCTTATTTCTTGTGTAGGTTCAGTCAAGTTGCTGAACAGCACCAACACCACAAGGGTCCCTCCTCTTGCCCTTTTATAAGCACACCCATGGCCCTCCTGCCTCTGTCCCTAACCACTGGCAGTCACTAAACTGTCTTCCTTTGCTAAAATTTTCTCATTTCCAAAATGTTATATAAATTGAGTAATACAGTACATAATCTTTTGGGATTGGTTTTTTTTCTTTTGGCACAATTCCGCGGACACTCACAAAAATTGTTGCACTTATCAATAGTTTGCTCCTTTGTATTGCCAACTAATATTCCACAGTATGTATGTACCACAGTTTAACCATTCATCCACTGAAGACCACCTGAGAGATACCAGTTTTTGACTATTAGAAATAAAGCAGTTATGAATATTCATATACAAGCTTTGATGTGAACACAAGCTTTCATTTTTCTGGGATAAATGCCCAAGAATGCAATTTCCTGGTTGCGTGGTAATTGCACGTTTAGTTTCATCAGAAACTGACAAACTATTTTCTAGAGTGGCTGTATCATTTTACATTCCTGCTGGCAATGTATACGTGATCCAGTTTTTCCACATCCTTGCCAGTGTGCGGTGTTGTCACTATTTTTTATTTTAGCCGTTCTGATAGCTGTGTAGTGATATCTCATTGTGGTTTTTATTTTCCTTTGCCTCATTTCTAACAATGCTGAACACCTTTTCATGTGTGTATTTGCCATCTGTACATCCTCTTTAATGAAAAGTCTCTTCAGGTCTTTTGTCCATTTTCTAATTGGATTGTTTGTCTTTCTGTTGCTGAGTTTTAAGAGTTCTTTATATGTTCTAGACACTGGCCCTTTGTCAGATAGACGCTTTGTAAATCTTTTCTCCAGTCTGTAGCTTGTCTTTTCATCACAAGGGTTTTCACAGAGCAAATGTTTCATTTTAATGAGGTTCAATTTATCAATTTTTCCTTTTAAAGACTGTGCTTTCGTGTCAGTTAAGAACTCTAAGAACTCTATGCCTAGCCCTGAAGATTTTCTCATACTTTTTTTCTGAGAGTGTTACTTTTACATTTAAGTCTACGATCCATTTTGAGTCAATTTTTGTATAAAGTGTAAGATTTAAGTTGAGGAGGGTTTTTTGTGCTTTTTGTCTGTTTGATTATCTTGGACTATGAACGTCTATTGCTCCAGCACTACTGAACAGTCAATCCTTCCTCCACTGAACTGTACCTTTGTCAAAAATCATTTCAGCATAATTATGTAGCTCTATTTCTGTGGTCTCTATGTCCGCCCCTCTGCCAATATCTGGGATAAATCTCACTTGGTCATGGTATATAATCTTTTTTATACATTGTTGGATTCTGTCTGCTAATATACTGAGAATTTTTTTGTCTTAAGTTCACGAGAGATGTTGGTCTGCAGGTTCTTTCTCTTGTCCTGTCTTTGTCTGGTTTATGTGTCAGAGTAATAGAGGCCTCATAAAATAAGTTGGGAAGTGTTCCCTCCTCTCCTATTTTCTGGAAGAGTTTGTGTAAAGGCGGTGTTAATTCTTCTTTAAATATTTGATAGAATTCTCCAGCGAAATTATCTGGGCCTGCAGACTTCTTTTTTGGGAGCTTTTCAGTTACAAATTCAATTTCTTGACCTCTTCTTTTTAAAAAATGTCTTGTTAGGCAAAGAATTATAAGCAAATGGTTCAAAATCAGAAGGGCTACAATTAAAAAGAATAAGCCTCTGCCCATCCCCACTCACCTGCCATCCCACTCCCTGACACCTGCTTGTTTTCAATTCTTCTGCTGGGTACCTTCACGTCTCTAAATAAATTGCTTCATATAGCCTATTCTTGATTCACTGACTTTACATGATACATATTGACTTCTTTCTAGGATAAATGGGCCTTTTTTCACTTTTATTGCCTTCTACCTGCACAGCTTCTAACTTTCTCATAGTTATAACACTGTCTTCCATAACTTCTTTGGAAATGTTTTGGGAGATGTATTTCCTAAATTCTTGCATGTAGTTTGCTCTGCCTTTGACTGATAAAGCAATATACTTAAACTCCTATTCTTTGGTCTATCAACTTCCATCAGCTTATCTTGTCCGTCACTTTGTAAGGTGATGATACCTCACCTCCTTCCTCCGTTTCTCTCTCTCTTCCTCCAAATTTCTATCAGCGATAACTTTACACTTACTTTTTCAAGACTGATCACTTTTCATTCTGTTTCATAGCCATCTTCAGTCTTCTGAACTTGGTCTACATTTTAATTATAAAAGACTACAACTATGAACTGCATTTTCATTATTATGACTATTTAAATATAACTACAAAGCCAATATATATGTTCTAAATACGTTTCTCTTTCTCTGATTTTATAGTCACGAGTCCCAATCCTTGTGAATTTACTTATTGCTGTAAAGTATGCCATATTTTAATTTGCTTTATATCTGTACCATAGCTTTTGTGTAGAGTTTTTTTGTTGATTTAATTTTTCCTGGGGTTTTGGATTGCATTTCTTTTTTTAGTTGAAAGGAAAAACATGCACCTTCTTCAACACAGTATACTGGTTTAGAGTATGAACTCCGGAATTAGATTGCCTGGGTTTGGATCCTGGAGTCACCACTTGTTAACTCTGTGATCTAAAGCAAATTACCCTACTTCACTGAGTCTTGGGTTTTCTTACCTATAAAATGTAGATGATAATAATAGTACTTGTCCCGTAGGACTCTTGGAGAATTAAAAGAGATAATAAGTATAAAGTGCATTTGTGAGTGTCAGCTACAGTTACTGCTGTCATCATCATTGTCGTCATCTCAACCATTGTCATTATTTTTACTATTACATCTCAACTTTTCACATAAGATACTTACTGCTTGAAATCAATTCCAGTATTTGTTCTAAGACCTTCTTCTAGAATACTACTGACTTTCAATTTTTATGACTGCAGTTTTTGATTTGTTTTAAAAGACTCCTCTATAGCTGTCATCTTGCAATTCATTTTCAATGAATTCCTTCTACACTGTTTCTTTAATTTCACGGCTTCTGATTTCTTGTACTTCACTCTGGTTTTGCATGAATCTTTTTCAAGTTAACTTCTTCAAATAACAAATTTCAAGTAAGCTCTCTAAGTTATTGCAGATCTAAAAATGGCTATAATTTAACTTTAAGTTCAATATTGGCTTACTTTGGAATGTTAAGAGCCACTTTATTAACTTTTGGCATCCATTTTTCGTGTTAATGTGTCTATATTATCAGTTTGAGTTTTGCTCCCTTATAAGTATCCTGGTTCACTATTCGGGAGCTTTTATTGATCTCCCTGTAATTGAAATTCTGAAACGTCATGGGGATATGTGGAAGCATGAGTCAGTTTTTACTCTTTCTCCTTGGCGCTGTGTGTGCCTTTCGAATTTGAGGACTTCTGACTCCTTTATCTCTGTGCTTTTCTTTGTGCATTTTTTGCGGATCTCCTATTAACCAGATGTTGGAATTCCTGGATCGATCCTCTTATGTTTATACCTTTTGCTTATATATGTACATTTTGCTTTATAAATTCTCTTTGCCTATTTGCTCCACATTATGGAGATTTTCTTGTCTTTGTCTTCCAGTTCTTATAATTTATATGTAAGCTCAGCAATCAGATTTTCACTTTCAGGGGCTTTCCCTTATGTTCAAAATGTTTCTTTTCAGAGAAGCTTGCTCTTGATTTATGAAGTCAATATCTTCTTATATGCGGACATCTCCCACTTAACATCAGGAACTTATTCATGAAAACGAGACACTCTCTGTGAAAATGTGCCCTGGCAGCCTATTTCTCATTATTTAAAATGCCAAATTACGCTCCCAACAGATTTCCTTAAGTGTACCTAAAACACAGCAAAACCATCATTTAGATGTAAAATGCTAAAAATATTGCTCCCTATTGCCAAACACTTAGAACGGTTATTATCAAATGGTTTGCTTGCACGCTGCTCTGTATGCAGTGTTTTCATGGTGCATCATGAATATTTTTTTCCAGCAAGGCACAGCAACCAGCGCACAGAAATTAAGAAATATGTTAGAAAAATGCAAGTGAAATTTGCAACAAGAACAGGGCAATTACTTGGGATGACCTGTTACTCATGAAGAAAGGAGAAGACAGGAAACTTGAATAAAGTTGAAAGGGGAGGAGGGCTGAAGTGTAACATTGCCATTGGTTGTGGAAAATGATATCATGGTGAACAAGTTGCAAAAGGACAATTTCAGGCAAACTATGAAACTCAGAAACTAGCAGAGATTTTTTATCACTTTCATTCTGGGGTAGGAACTCCTGAATGTATCTTCAGCGGCGGGGGTGGGGGTGGGTAGTTGATCCTTTAGGATGAAAAGTTGCAGAATGGAGTTTTACTTACTCTCCTCTAGTTTACAGAATTCTTTTCATGGTGCTGTAAGAAATATTAGGCAATAATATCTCCACAAAGTTCAAAGATAACGTTTACCATTGTATCTTTGTAGCCTACAAATTATTTTCAGCAAAGAATATCTAGTGGTTTAACTGAATGCTTTCCAGGTTATCACTGTAATTAACTTTTTCAAACTGATATTCTGAACAAATTCAGTACTTAATTTCTCAGCGTGAGATTTACAGAAGACTTCAACGTCTTTTTCATTGACCTATTCTCAAAGTCAGTCTTCTTTGCAAGAGTAACAATTGCACAGAATTAGTAAAATAAGCTGCTTCTCTCAGTGTCAGCACCATTCAGCACACACATCCCTTTGTGGACACTTAGCATGCTTTTCAAATCATCTTGTGATTCTGAGGTTCTGCCAAATGTATTTGGAATATAGGTCGAGACTTTTCCTATATATCATTTTTTTTAGAATGTTTTATTAAGTTCGGGGACATAAATTTTTCATATGTAAATATCAGCTAAAAAATCGTTTTTTGAGTAATACATTTATTGTCGAAGTTTGAGACGTAAAAACCAATAGGAATTCCACTGGGAAAATATCAAATGAGGAGACTTTCAGAATAGTCTGTAAATATGAAAATACTACTTAGAGTTTATTTCTAACTTAATCTATAAATAATCCATTTCTTACAGGTTTCATTTATCTGTTTATTTTCTTCCCTTTTATTCTGCAAACTTTCTTCAACTATCTGACAATCTCTGGTTGGGTTTACCTATTTTAAGAATGAGGAAACATGAAAGACAACTAGCTTCTCTGTGTGCATGCTCTGGAGTTGTTCTCAGAAAGACTTTGATTTGGACGAGTAGGCCTCCACTGTGGGCTTCACAAATCGGAAAACTTTGAGGTTTTTCCTTGTGGAGCCAAAGCTCACACTAACTCTGTGGTTCTCCTTGGAACGCGTCATCCTCGGATTACTTTATAAGCAGCACCTTTTGGGTGCATATTTGTGCCAGAAAATAAGTTCACCAGAGTAAAATTATATGTTTTCTACTATTTTCCTTCTAACTGTCATTATTCTAACAGCTACAAATACTGTTTTAGAAAAGTAACTGAATTGGTTTTTTTATTTTCCACTAATGGCAATAATTAGACTTCCAAAAGAATACAATAAAGTGAGCCCAGGTTAAACATGAGGGCAAAAAAGCATAAAGCAGAAATAATATGGTTTCATTATGTTCCAAATATTAAAATAACTCACTGTCAAGTAATAAAGGAAGAATTTTCCTTATATATATGTACACACTAGGAAAGAAATATAGAAGGTCATATTAGGCATTAGAAAAATCTTCTGGAATGTAAAGGTGATCAGCCCACAAAACGGATTATAAAGTGTCCTTCCCCAGAAATGTTTAATAAAATTATAGGAAGATTTATGTAATTTACGTACTCAGTTGCTCACCAAACATATAATAACCTCTAATTAGTATAAACCAATGTCAACCAATTTATTTAATAAATTGTGGTATGTCAATATAATGTAAATTACCAAATCATTAAATCAACAGGCAAAGGATGTTTTAAAATGAAACAGAAAACTAACTGAAATCAAGCAGTAAACAAATGATATGTATGTGCACACACACAATCACCCAAACATGAAAAGGTTTCCACTTTGCTAAAAATATATGTAGGAAAAAACTAAAATGTGACACACTAGAATGATCATAGTAATTATCTCTGGATGTTGCAATAAATAATTTTTATTTTCTTTATATTTATTTGTTCTCTATATTAATTAGGATGTTTTGAACTGCAAGTTAAAGAAAATTCAACTCAACTGGCTGAAACAATAAGGAAAATGTATTATTTCACTAAAAGGGATTCTAGAGGTAGGGGAACAGCAGGGCGGTGAATTCCACAGTTGAATGATTTCACCACAGTCGGTCGGCCATCGGGGTTCTCTCCATGGGGTTACTTCGCCCCTCTCAGCGTGGGTTTGCATTTGTTCTTAGGATTATTTCTTTGTGCAAATAAGACGTGTGCAGTATCTTTAAGCACTGCATCTCAAACAACAGTCAAAGGCCAAAAGAAGAAAGGAAAGTACATATTTTTCTCAAGCCCTTTATAAAAGTGAGGAAGACCTTAGACCCCACGGCCAACATGGGCTGCACGCCCATTTTAAAACTAATCATTGACAAAGAGAATGAAATTAAAAATATTGGCCTAAATTAATGAAATCCAACTCCTATGGCTGAGAAGGGGTCCTAGCCTTCCCTGAAGAACATCCAATACCTGAAAATAGCAGGTTTCTGTCAGCAAGGAATAACATCAAACAAGACCCGAATACATGGAAAGCTATGCTCTATGCATAGGATGATTGCATTAGTTTCCTGTTGCTGCTGTAACAAATTACCACAATCTTAGTGCTTAAAAGAACACAAATTTATATCTCACACTTCTGTAAGTCAGATGTTGAAAATGGGTCCGCAGGACCTCCATTCCTTCTGAGGGCTCCAGGAGAGAATCTGTTTCCTTGCCTTTTCCAGTTTCCAGAGACTGCCTGCGTTCTGTGGCTTACAGCCCTGCAGCACCGTGACCTCTGACACGGCTGTCACATCTCCTTCTCTGCCTCTGACTCTACTGACTCCCTTTTATAAGTGCAGTCACGCGTCGCTTAACAACAGGGATACGTTCTGAGAAACGCGTCATTAGGTGATTTCCTCAATGTGAACATCAGAGTGTACTTACCCAAACCTAGATGGTGATGGCATAGTCTACTACACACCCAGACTATATGGTACGAATCTTATGGGACTACTGTCGTATATGCAGTCAGTGGGTGACCAAAACATCGTTATGGGGTGCGTGACTGCATCCTGGTGATTAATTGAACCCACATAGATAATCTAGGATAATCTCCTCATTTCCAGATCCTTTTGCCATATAAGAACCCTTTTGCCATGTACCGTAACACAGTCACAGGTTGTGGGGATTGGGATGTGGACATCTTTGAGGGACACTATTCTGTCTTATCACACAGAATTAACATGATTTACTATCACACAGAATTAACATGAATTATTGCAAAGATGTCAATTATTTCTGAAACTACACATAAATGGAATACAATACCAATCAAAACTCCAGGGGGATACTTTAGGAAGTTGACAGGCTTATTTTTAAATCTATATGGAAGAACAGAAGCATATGTATCTAAATCAATTCTGAAAAAGAAGGTCAAAGGAGCTAGGGACTTTCCCAATGCAATATTTAGATATGCCAAAAGTCTTCGCAATAAACACTATAGCACTGGTGTGGGCACAGGCAATTAGACAATGATTCAAAATAGAAAGCAAAGAAGAAGGTGGGAAATGGGTTTATAATCAAAATGGCATCACAAATCAGTGGAGAAATTGTGAACTGTTTATAGGTGGTACAAAGAAGCCTAGTTCTCTACATTCAGAAAAATAAGCCAGGGTGCCTCTCTTACATCATGTACAAAGGGAGACTCTAAATAGATAAATTGTCTGCTAAGAATAAAAGCATTAGATAAACACAGCAACATGGATAGGTGTTGAAAACAGCACTGAGCAAAGTAACGAGGCACATCTATACATACACAACAAGGACACAAACAAATTTAAGGATACCTGTCAAACACATCATTGTAGCCACCTATTCAGGAGGAGACGAATGAAAGCAGGGAATGAGGATTCAAATATATATATATATTTTTATATATATTTATGTTTATATACATAATAAAACAAGAGAAGATCATTGCCCAGGATGACAGTGATAACATTTTATTAACTCAACACTATGAACCTGAGATAGAAAGAAAGAGCTTGAAAACAAGAATGAGAGAAAGTTGGAAGTGGGAAGGAGAAAGAGGCAGAGAGAAGTAGATACACGACTTTTGCAAGAGAGAGAAAGTGAAATGGGAAATGTTTTTCAAGCCATAACCAAGACTTCAGACAAGGTCATATCTGAAGATGGAAGCAGTCACCAGCAGTTGCACACTCAGCAGTTACTTCTAGGTGGATATTCAGACTCCCTTCCCAACAACAGGTAAATGTGTGTGCTGGGAATTCCGAGACCCAGCCCCAGATTCCAGGCCCTAGAAAGCACTGGTCCTCAAATTTGGCTACATGTTGGAATAACTTGGAGATCTTTAAAAGAAATTGATGCCTAGATCTCACTTTGAGAGATTCTGATTTATGGAGTAGGAGTGAGCCTTAGGGTTTTAAAAAGTTCCCAGGTGGTTTTAACACCCAGGAAAGTTTGAGAACCACTGGGCTGGAGAATGGATTTGAGAGTGAGCCTTCACTTCACTGTTCACCTTTCTAACATTGCTCGCAACTCCTGTGGGGTTAGAGAGGGCTTAGGAGGATATTCTTAGTCTATCACACAGTACTTGCATCCTGTACTCTATCTTCTCATTCATGCATGTGTTTGTTCATTCATTCACCTACGGGTCCTACACTACTCCAGACTCTTTGAACGCAGACCAAGACAAGACATAGCCACTCCCTGCTTTTCTTCAATGGAAGGAGAACAGACATTAAACAAGAGCCCACAAATGAACATATAATTACAAAGTAATATTGCAAGCAATTCTGTTTGAATACAGACAAGGATAAAGGAGTTGAAATATTTTTTAAAAACAAAATTAAAATGCTAGATTAAAGCTGATTGACAGATGACAAAAGAAAATATGCATGAAAGCAACAATGGTGAGTCATACCTAGAATGTCGTCAATTGCTTATCATCTACCTTACAAGGGTACAAGCAGTGGTGTGCTGGTAAATGTTAACAATCAGCTCTCCAACTTAAAAGAAAAAAAGTGTCCTGATTCATAGTGTTTGCTAATTTCCCTGGTGTAAATATTCTCACTATGGCCACTTCCAAAATACCAACATGATATCCATGAACATGAAGTTGAGAAGAAATGCACACAATTGGTTTTCATGAGCTGGTACAAACTAGCTCTAGCATTCCACTGATACCTAATAACGTTCAAATAAACAGGAACGAAAAAGCATGTCAACTGATAGATGTTTTACGTCTTTTTTTGTTTTGTTTTCTTCTCTCTTCTTTCTCTCTGTGTATCTGAATCACTCTTTATTCCTTGAAAGACTAGTTGTAAAGGAAGTTTGTGTTTTATAGATGACATTGTGAGAGGTAATTGTACATGCTATCACATATATATTATCAACTTGACTAGACTGGACCATGGGATGCCCAGATGTCTGGTCAAACATTTCTGAGTGTGTCTGTGAGGGTGTTTCTGGAGACATTAGCAGCTGAATTGAACTAAGTAAAGCAGACGGCCCTCCCCAGGGTAGGTGGGCATCACCTAATCTGTTGAGGGCCTGAATAGAACAAAAAGGTGGAGGAAGGTTGGATTTGCTCTCTGCTGGAGTTGAGAAACTGATCTCCTGCCTTCAATGTCCCTGGTTCTCAGGCCTTCAGATTCAGACTGGAATATGCAGCATCGGCTCGTTGGCTCTCAGGCCTTTAAACTACCAACACCACCTGCTTTCCTGGGTCTCCAGCTTGCAGACAACAGGTTATGGGACTTCTCAGCCTTCATAATTGTGTGAGCCAGTTCCTTATAATAAATCACACAGGGATACATGTAGATACAGATACACACTACAGTCACACCACATAATATTTTGGTCAACAATGGATCGCATATATGATGGTGGTCCCATAAGACTAGTACCACATAGCCTAGGTGTATAGTAGGCTACATCATCTAAGTTTGTGTAAGTACACTCTTGGATGTTCACACAATGAAGCTGCCTAACAACACACTCCTCAGAAGGTATCCCTGTCGTTAAGTGATGCGTGACTGTATTGGTTCTGTTTCCCTGGAGAACCCTGACTAATATGCTTATCTTTATCTCTTTCCCGACACTGCTCTCATTAGCCTCTGTAGTTCTGCAACATCAAGAAAGTCTCTCTCTGCTCTCCTCTGCTCTCTCTTCTTTTTTCCCTGTTTATGCCTTATTCCTGCTAGGAGTGTCCTCGGTTATGGCTGGGCCACACTGATGAAGTGTTCAAAGTTAAAAGAGTAACTTCCACTCTAGTAACATTTATTGAGCATTTATCATGTGCTAGGTATTGTTCTAATAAGCACTAACTTGTAACTCATAAAATCTTCATAGCAACACCTTGTAGCAGGCAGCTAATGCTATATCTCTATCTGGAGGAAGAAATGAGGAATAAAGCAACTTCCCCAAGGTCGTTCATAACCCATAAGCAATGGAGCAAGTAGTCTGGTTCCAGAGTCCATGTTCTTAGTCACTATAAAAACAAGCCCCCACAACCACAGGTTTTCCATAACTAGAGTGGAGGACGGGCCTTACAAAAGAAGTGAGTATTCAGTGTGTCTCAATAGTTTGGAAGCATTGATGCTTTTTCTTTTAAATTACTTCCCTACTTGCCAAATTAGTACAACTCTGTTCTCTCCTTGTCTGTATATTTACATTTGGAAGACAGCTGATTATCATTATTTTCCTTCTTTTCTGCATCTCCTCTCTATATCCTTCACATTTCCCTGCTTCTTTCCCACTCTATTTTTCTAAACACTATTTTAATTGTTGGGGTAACATTTTTCTAAAATTCTTTGAGTAGTAAGGCTCCTATGTTACAATTTAGTAATCTCTGTGCTTAACCCCCAAATTAAAATATATCATCTGGAAAGAGTACTCAATAAATTTTTTTAAAAGTAATAGGTCTGTTTTTACTGCAGTAATAAAAACAGTCAGAGAGCTAGGAGGTCCTGGGCAAAAATCATATGTTAAGAGAGCCGTTCTTCCACTAAGCCGCACTGACATCTCTTGACATAATCTAAATAGTTTGCCTTTGTTACAGTCTCATCCACACCAACACATTCCAAGATGGATAAAAACTTACTACTATATTAGCCAACCAACCACAGGGAAATCAACTTTTTAATTATCTATGTTCCTTATAAATTACATAATCAATTTCTCCAGTTTAGAAACCCAATTCTGAGAATTGTCTGAAACAGAGTATTGCCACTGGGTAGCACTGGACCATAATTATGCCACTGCTGAGTTCTGATGGGTTTAATTTGCTTATGGTCAACTGTACTTGCTCTAACTCAACACCCCTTACAGTAGCAGTTTTGGCTGCAACCCACAACAAGAAATACCTTTACATTATACATACAATACATATGTGCACACACACATACATGTAATTTAAAGGTATTTCTAACTGTGTGTACATATATTTTTATACACACATGTATATATATACACATACATATACGTATATGTGTGTGCATGTGTACACACAACCAAAAGTTTTACTATGTCAATGCTCTTTGATATTCTGTATTCTAATATATTTCAGTTTTTTTAAATTGCTAATCCTGACTCACCAAATGACTTCATGACTCATTAATAGGTTGCAACTCCTAGTTTGAAATTCTCTGCCTCAGAATAGTGATGCTTCTGCTCCAAAACGAAGTTCAAACTCCTTAACACAGCACCAGCAGGCTCTTCATGACCTGTCCTTCAGAAGCAAAAGTGGAACACAGCAATGATGTATTATAAACAGGGCGTCTCAAACTTTCTTGTGCGTATGGTTCACTAGGGGCATTTTGTTAAAATACAGATTCTGATTGAGTAGGTCTGGGATGGGGCCTGAGACTGTGTTTCTGACAAGGTTCCAGGTGACGCTGATGCTGCTGGTCCATGAAGCTGACTCTAAGTAGCAAGAAAAGTGCATCATATTTGAAAGACTTTCTGTTCTGCAACTAGGGAACGTTATTTCTTGACTAAAATATTTTTGTTACCAAAGTAACTGGGCCACAAGTGGGTCCTGTGACAACTTGACCTAACGACTTGTGCTGGAGGTGTTTATCAGAGAAGCAGCCTCTCCTCCCTTAGTCTCCTTCGCCCACACTGAGCTCCTTCTCCCTTTTCAAACTAAAAGAAACCAGGACTGTTCATTCCAAAATAAAGTGTTGTCTAGTTACCAGTGAAGCAGCCAATTTTTACTTACCTCTTTCTACTGGGAACTTTTTAAAAAAAATAATAACTTCTATTGGCTGCCATACTCTCCATTGTTACTACCCAGAACTGAAACATGTTGAAAAGATGTATAAAAGCCATGCAGAACCCAAATAGCTCAGTGTACAATTTTGGCTCATATGCCTCTCACTTAATAATTTTTTCTGTTAGAGATTTCCTTAAGGTTTTTAACAGAAGATAATCAAATCCCATTCTCATATAGTCAGACTCCCATCTGTCAGTAACATCTGTAAGTCAAGATTGTCTGACACTAAAAGAAAAATGTGGGTTTTTTGTTCCAGTTCTTTCTCTTTTTTAAAAAGCGTTTTGTTTTTTGTTTTTGTTTTTGTTTTGCTTTTGCTATACACCCTTCTCCAGGAAGTGAGAAAAAGGGGTCACATGTATGGAGTTGCTTTAACTACAGGGAAAGTCTTTAGTATGTTTACTACAAGAGAAACCAT
Source organism: Equus quagga (assembly GCF_021613505.1). Classification (NCBI taxonomy): domain Eukaryota; kingdom Metazoa; phylum Chordata; class Mammalia; order Perissodactyla; family Equidae; genus Equus; species Equus quagga. The sequence continues at coordinate 14,158,047 of NC_060269.1, forward strand.
TTAAAATGAAGTCTGCCAAGGATAAAAAGCAAATCCAATTTAGATAACAAACCAAGGTTCATACTTATCTGACATGAAATTCCCATCATTGTTATTGAAGTAACTTTGCAAATTATCACAAAGAACTGTTCATCCAAAAACTTGAGAATTTCATAGATAAATTTAAAAGAAATAAAGTAGTGAGTTAACCTCTGGAGTCATGCAAGCCTAGGGAATTTTGCAGCCTCCAGGGGTTTCCTAAAGAAGCAAAGCTACATCCTACTTCTTATGCCAAGCCTGCCAGCCGAAGGCACTGGCCTTTCTCACCAACTCTGCTGAAGGAGAGGTCCTGTGCGGGATACCTGACCCTGACCTTTCCCCATAGCCCTCTGCTGGCTGGACCATATTGGACTCCACGCTGAGAACAAGGAATGAGAAAGATACAGTGGGAGATGAAGCCAAAGGATACACAGAAATGCCCTGAGTACGAGTAGGGGCCACAAGAGTTATGAGACAGTCGAAAACCAAGAGACAAACCAATAAAATGGGGATGAAATTTACTAATGCTTGAGTTTTCCGAGTTTCTTTCTCTCCTCTACCCTTCACTCCTTAATCAGAGAAATACTGGCTGGAGAAATTTCCCTCTATGGGCCATTTTACTAACCAGATTGTGTGGAACAAATGGGGCTGGATATCAAGATGGGATATTTGCATGAATAAATCTGAGATTTAAAGAGAGCGACAGGAAGAGGAAAAGACAGAGAGAAAGAGAACAGAAACAGGGAGAATAGCGAAGAAGGAAAAATGAGAAAACACTAACTGGAGTGGAGCGCAGGAACTAGACAGCAGGAATGTGCACAAGATAACGGGCAGCCACGTTCATCAAGGAAGGCTCCGCTGGGGTGCAATGAGGAGTGTGGCTCAGAGAGGCTGAGGGAGCTTGAGGTCCTGCATTACAAGACGGGGGCACAAGTTGGTGGGACAGCTTTGTATTAATACTAGTTAGTGTGGCAACATTATGTCTATAGTCTGGGTGGCCTGGAAAGAGCCTTGCAGTTGGGAAAAGTTTTGTGGGACACTAGTGACTGTAATAGAAAAGAGCTGAATGGAACAGAAGAAAGGGGTTTTAAGAAATAATTTTGTGAATAATGAATTGAAACCTTTTAAAATTTCTTGAGACACATAAGCAAAGATTAAAACTATTTGACCTCAGTGTTGGTCATGGGACTAAGCTTTTTTGAACTTGACACTGTACTAGCCTGGGCCCGTTGGAGCACTAGGATTTTATTCAGCCTACCAGAGTAAAGCAGGAGGGAGAAGATATGAGACAGTAAAAAGAATGAATAAACCAAAAGATTAAACACTATGGCAGTAAAAAGCCCTCAGACTTAATCAGTAGGCCTTTGTCCACTGCTGGAGAGCAGCAGACTCACATTTATGGCCGAGCCCCAGAGCTTCCTGAATTCTTCACACTAGCTCCACACAGCAGGTGCTTTGGGTCCCATGTCAGTTTTCATGAGACCTACCTGTCACTGTCCTTAAATCAAGAGACCCCCCTCTTCTTAACTGCTACGAAACACCCCTGCCATAACTCCAAGTATTTGAGGTAAACTGAATCTTCATTCATTGCAACCACAAAAGCAAAAATATAATATACACAAAAGATAAACACAATCTCCTTCTTCACATCGCAAAAACAAACACATCTGATTCCTTAAAAGCTTCAAACATTAGGAAAATGACAAATAAGATGATATCCATTAATTCATTCAAAAATATTTATCGCGAGGCTCCTATGTGCTATTGAGAACATTCTACTGCTGAACAACAACCTAAGTGCCGGATAAAGAAGAGAGAGGAAGTTTCTGACCTTATGGAGCTTATATTCTAGCAGAAAAGACCAAAAGTAGACAAACTGTGTCTTCAAAGTCATAAAATTCAGATGTGTTATTTCCTCAACGGTGAAAATCTCATATGAATAATGTGCTGGCGGAATTAACCAGTTGTTTTAGCATCTTGCAAACACAGTGTGAAGATCTATAGTTTATACCTCATGATTCTATTTATAGGTAATATAAAATTTTAACACGATCTACATTTTGCCCCTCTCGTGTTGTTTTATTTCATTAAGTCTCCACTTAGTTTGTTTTAAGCCCCAGACCAGCGCTAATTTCTAAGGCTCCATCACTCTGTTCTCTAAAAAAGTAAGACCGCTCTTTTAAAATACATTACCATTGTTTCTTCCTCAGAACCCATGGAGGAAATCGCTGCTTGGATCAGGTTTATATTGATATTTAGATTAGATTTTAATCCTATAAAATTCCTCCTCATAAAAATAAATCCTTTATTGTTTGTGGATATTGCAGTAAAGGAAAATTTTTAAAAAGCCAAGCAGGGGCCTGCCTGGTGGCGCAGCGGTTAGCTTCATATGTTCTGCTTCAGCAGCCCGGGGTTCACCAGTTCGGATCCCGGGTGCGGACATGGCACCGCTTGACAAGCCATGCTGTGGCAGGCATCCCACATATAAAGTAGAGGAAGATGGGCACAGATGTTAGCTCAGAGCCAGTCTTCCTCAGCAAAAAGAGGAGGATTGGCAGCAGTTAGCTCAGGGCTAATCTTCCTCAAAAAAAAAAAAAAGCCAAGCATATTGCTTCATTGGTAGAATAGCTTGACAGTTACTTGTACATCTGAGTCAGTATGGACTGCTCTGAGTATGCGTGTGTACCAGGGGTCCAAGTGTGGGTGGAGTGGTGGGCAGAGCTACTGAGAGTCAATTTTTAGGAGCCCATTTTCAAGAAGGTTTCTGAGGAAAAGACCATGGCAACTTCTTAATTTCAGAAATTTGTCCTCCAGGTCCCAAACTAGCATCTGAGCTCTAGGGGTCGAACCGTGTGGGCAACACTGTACACAGACCCATTGGATTGGGATGTGGAGTTTGGCACAAAGAGGCTGAGGGACCCTGAGGTTCTGCATTACCAGACGGTGGCACAAGTCAGTGGGAAGGCTTTGTATTAATACTGACGTGGTAACACTGTGCCTACCGTCTGGAGTGGCTGCAAAGACATATGAGCCTTGCAAGGAATTATAAAATCTTATCAGCCCCTCAGATTTTTCACCACTTAATCCTCCTCTAGGGATGTCTTACTGCTTCTGAAATAAATGAGAGCAAGCACTCTTTTCTATTTTCTGAGTACAGGTGACTAGTTTGAATTTTCATATTTTGAGTATAAAAGTAAATATTTTCATGGTAATTATTCAAGATTTTATTAACCAAAATAACCTATAAATGGACATGATTATTTACCATTGTTTTATTTAAATGCATATCATATGTATTTGAGATACTACTAATATGGTAATTACAGGTTTTTTTTAACTCTATCATCCCCATTGGCTATAAATCTACTCTATAAACCATCGTATCTAACGCTTTAAACAGTAATACTCTGCAGCTGTGAACAAGCACCCTCCTTTCGTTGGAAGGCATGGCCAGGTTGCTGACACAGGACTCATTCATTCTCACAGCAGCCCTATGAGATGGACATAGGTTTTCCCAAGCTTACAGATGAAGAAACTATAGCAAAGAGAAACTACATAATTGTCCCAACGTCCAACACTGTGTTTGCCAACCTATAACGTTTGAGGTTATTAAATGCATTTCAGTTTCACAAGGAAAAGTTGTTTAAAAATAATGTTAGTGTCTTTTCATACGTGTATTGAAAAGGACTTTCAAGTTTTATAGGTGAAAATACGTACATACTTTATGCTTCATACTGAAATCCAATGAGAAATCCTAACAACTGGATATGCATTAATATTTTTGTTAAAATACAGCATGAGGTAAAACTTGCCTCTTTGTTGTATTTTCTGCTGCTGCATCGACCACTGGGGGGGTTGATGATTATAAAATAATCATCCATTATTTTATATCCTTTCTTCTTGGTCTCCTACGGGCACATATAATGCGAGGAACTGTAACTTACAACCGAGTTAATACGCTAACTCACAAATGGTGGAAAAGGATTAGAACCAAGACTGTCTGACTCTAAAGTACATGTTCATTTCAGTACACCAACTGTCTATCTCTTCTATTTCTCCCAGGATATGAGAACCCGCTGTCTTTTAAGGAGATTCCCATTAGTCCTTAATAATCTGCAATCTCTCTGGTATAGTTGGTGATACATATCTCAGAAACCCAGCCACAGGAAGAACAAATTAGTTTTGCATAGTTGGATAAAAACAATAAGCACTTGAGTACTTCATAATTAATCATTAGAAATCCTTAGTTTTAAGACAAGAAAGGAAACAACAAGTTGAGCTTCTGCTGAATCTTTCGTAGAGACACGACTGAGAGGGAACTGCCAAGATGAAGGTCCCAGACCCCATGCACTGACTTTCAGTAATTCCTTAGCAGAGTGAGAAGGCATATGTCCAGCAAAGGGGATAGCGCAGCGCGGAGGCTGAACCACCAAGGAGCATGTAATGTGGTGGGAGCAGCAGGCGGAGATGCCAGCACCCATCCCAGACCAGGAGAGGGAAATAGGAGAGGCTATGCAAAACTCTGGTTCAGCAAGATCTCAAAAACCTGTGGGAGGACATCAAAGAAATCAAAGACAGAGGACATATGTTCAGGGAGCTTGTAGTCCCCAATATTGAACTCAGTCCAGTAGACACATGCAGACAACTCTATTAAACATCCTTATCTACCCTGCACACCTTCCTTCAGGAGAACTTCCTGTCAAGCTTGTCAAGCATCCCCAAGCTGCAGTGTGGCAGCTAACGGGCCACAAGTACCACTACTGCAGTCGTTAGATTCAGTCCACAGAGTCAGCCAGGAAAGAGACAACGAAGTTTGTTACACAGATGGCAAGGTGAGATCAACACAGTGTCAGTTCCAAGCCCCATAGGAAGACACCAAACCTGTAAGGCCAGATGACCGACAGCACGGGCAATGGTTCGCTCTGCTGGGGAGAAGCCCCCATGAAACTACGACCAGGTAATTTTACAGATTTACACAAAAGCTTGTAGCTGGACCTTACATGGGAGCACAGTGGGAAGTCCTGTGCTCAACTGAAACCACACTAGGGAGATGGATGAGAAACGCTCAGTCTCCCACAAGGCCGAGAAAGGAAGTGTTTGTGGTGGCTACTCACCAGGCTTTTCCCCTTGCTCCAGGAGGTGTCTCCAGGCATCGTGCCAAGACTCCTGTGAGACAGTGGTTAAACCTTGTCTACATGGCCTAGGTGGAGAGGAGTAAGGCTGCCAGGATGCCATAGTGGAGCTGTCCCCCGGTTTTTCTCCATAGTAGAAACTCAGTCCAAGACATTCAGGTAGGGGTGACCCCCGGTCCCTACCTCCACCTCCCTACCAGCATGGGGCACATGACCAAAGCTGAGCAGAGGATTTCATAGCTTGGGCCACAGTCCACAGTGATTGGCTCTACGAGGAAAAGAATGATGCCAAGCTGGTTGGAATCCTCCAGAATTTTCTGCAGCTACTAGGAAGGATCCTCTCTTACCTGCTGAGATAGGGGAGTTTTATTTTTTTGAAATTTTTTTATTGTGGTAAAATATATATAACATAAAATTTGCAATTTTAACCATTTAAAAATATACAATTCAGTGGCCTTAAATACATTCACAACGTTGTACAACCATCACCACTGTTTCCAAAATATTTTCATCACCCCAAACAGAAACCTGTACCCATTAATCAGTAACTCCTCATTCTCCTTCCCCAGTAGCCCCTGGTAACGTCTAATCTACTTTATCTCTCTATGAATTTGCCCATTCTAGACAGTTCATAAAAGTGGAATCATATAAAATTTGTCTTGTGTCTGGCTTATTTCACTTAGCATAATGCTTAGTATCATAACTTCATTCCTTTTTATGGCTGAGTAATATTCCATTGTGTATATATCCACTGTTTGCTATCCATTCATCTGTGGCTACTCACTTAAGTTGAGACAGAAAGCTTTTTTTGGTGAGGAAGATTGTCGCTGAGCTAACATCTGTGCCAATCTTCCTCTATTTTCTATGTGGGATGGTGCAACAGTGTAGCTTGATGAGCAGTGTGTAGGTCCACACCTGCAATCCAAACCCATGAACCTCAGGCTGCTCAAGCCGAGTGCATGAATTTAACCACTATGACACTAGGTTGGCCTGAGATAGAACGTTTTAAAGACAATGTGACTCCAGAGACCACTTTTCACACTACCTGACAAAAGACAGACCAAGAATGAAACCAGTACAGAAGGAAGTAAAGATGGGCACAGAGAGGGAGAATGGCAAAGGCCTAGAGGCACTATTGGAGGACCTAGATCCAGCTGTGCCTGAAGCTAGAACTAAGCCTGAGCTTTTCAGTTCCATGAGGCAGAACATCCTATCTTTTTCTTAAGTTAGTTTAAGTCAGGCTTCCCTACTTGCAAACAAAAATCCTAATGAACTGACCACTTGTCAGTGAACATGCTGAGCTATGCTCTAGAAAAGCAAATTAAAAAGGGGATTCTTTTTATGTCTCCTAAGTGCACAACGAAGTTTTTCAAATTTTCTCATTGCTAAATCCTTTCCTGTCCTTATTTTAACTGTAAAATGTTGTTGTCCAAAGTAGAGAGAATCTTTTATAGAAATCCCTTTGCTGTTACTATCCCCGGCCACCTCCTGAGAAAAGTGAGTGACTTTCTTGACCCGTGGCATCTTTTCCTCTCAAAGTGTGTACACCATTGACTCCAGGGAAGCTCATCCAGAGGCTGCCCCAAGGCACAATTTTTACGCCTCCCTTTGATTTCTTTCTTTTATTTCTTTACACTTCTCTACTCTAATGAGACAACTCTTTGTCAAAGGCTTTCATCGTTCCCATTAAAATATGTTTTAAAAGCCCCATAATACTGTTGATTTTATAACAATTTCACCATATTTAAATTTCCCCAGGAACTCTGTAGTTTCTGAAATGTTACAGAAAAGGGAAAATTATTATAACAAGTGTAAGTGATGTTTTCTAACCACTAATCAAATAATAGAAGAGCAGTCTCATCCCTCTGCTCTGAACTGGCCCAAAGAATTAAGATCTTTTGACCAAATAAGAGATCAACAACTTCCTTTAATAACCCATTTCACAACTCATCAGCTAGAAACCTCTAAAAACTCACCTAAAATTTTTAGCTGTGTAGAGTGAGTGCTCTTTCTTGCCCTCTCTCTGGTTCTTCCTTCCAGGAAAATCTCTTTTTTCCCCCTGTGAAATCTTATGCAAAACTCTATCTATTAAAAAGAGGGAAAGGGGCTGTTCTGAGGAGGCCTGGGAGCTCACACTGCCTCAGCCACCCACAGCTGCCACTATGGCTCTGGATAAAACCGACGGAAAACCTTGCTGTGGGCTGTGCTAATTTAGAATTAGATTTCTATTCCCCAGACAGCAGAATAATTCTTCTAATCTCTCTTTGTATGTTTTATATCCCAACATTTTCATCACTTTTGACTTCTTTCCAAATCCATCTTGAAAGACTCCAAAAACGTTAAGGGCTTTAGTAAAGATGTCACTGGCTGCGTCCAGTGGAAGAACAGCCTCAGAGCTCCATATTGGACTCCATTTTATGCAACCTACTTCTGCATTTTCTGAGCATCCTAACTCCAATTGCTATTTAAAAAAAATATAATAGCTATATTGTACATGTGACTATTTAAGCCCTTTACATCCATTATTCCTTTTAATCTTCATAACAGCTCAAGTCTTGGTGCTGTCAGCATTGACACTATGTCGGTGGTTCTCAACCTGGGCTGCAAATTATAATCTTTCCTATTGGGGAACTTTTGAAAATCTGATACCTACATCACACTCAGAACCAATTAAATCAGAATCTTTTGGGGGAGGAACCAGGTATTATTTTAAAAACTCCCCAGGTGATTCCTGTGGGTTTCTAAGATTGAGAACCACCGCTTGAAGAGAAATTTTCCTATCAGATGCTGAGAAAATTAATTTTTACATTTTCTTACCCAAGCGAGCAGTCTTCAAATGTAGTAAGTGTATACAAATGTGCACTTCTGCCAATGACTGCCATTACTTAGGGTATTTTTGGAATTGCTTTTAGTCAATTTGCCTGCCTCCATTAAAAAAATTCTTTTCAATGCCCACAGCAGGATTGCGCGGAGGGCCACAGAGCTCTGGGGGCACCTGCGGAGACCATCCTTTCCCCTGGCTGTGACTGCACCCACAGCAGGACGAAAGTGGGCAGAGAGCCCTGCAGGCTCCTAGCAAGGCCACCACTCTACTCCTCCCCCAAACACCCCACCTCACCTTATTAAGGCTGCAAGCCAAAAGAAGGCTAGAATGAGAACTGATTTTCTACCTCCTTCTGGGAGGTCTTCAAACTTAATCCCCCCATGCTGTAGATTCACATTTACCTGAGTCACTATGAGTTCCATTTTCCCCATCCCTCACTCCTGGACCCAATCCAGTCTCTGAACATCCCCCATTCTGACTCAAGCTCCCTCCTCCCCAACGCTTCCAGTGTGTTTTCTCCACTGTGCACTCCAGAACCCTAACAACAACAATATCCACCGCATTCTCCATCTTTTCTTTGAATGCTTCCTTCCCCTCTTGCACTAACTGAAACCTGGATATTCCACAAGGACACAGCTTTCTCAATACCTACAATATCCCAGTGCACACAGCGATGCTCAGGAAATACTGAATACAAGAACAACTCATGGTACTATTAATAATAATTTAGATGTTGGGCAGAGGGACAAGATAGGACGAGAGAAAGCTGGATGCTGATAAGACATCCATGTGTAAATGCTTAGGTTTCAGATCAGGTGAGAGACTACAGCTTAAGATGATGACTAGATACTGATTTGGGAATCATCATCAAAAAAGTGCGAGTCCTGACTGTAGCCACTACACAGAAACGAATGATGAGAGAGAAGAGACTGCATCCCGGGCTTCACTGGCCCACACCAAAAATAACAGGAAGTGTGAGAACTATCAAAATGCACAACATAAAGAAAGAGACAGAGACAGAAAGAAAAGAAAGAAAAGAAGGAAAAGAGAAATTCATGGAAACCTAGAGAAGAGAGCAAAATGTTCCGGAACATTGTTCAGAAGCAAAATCTTATTGTACTGAATTTAGTTGGAAAAAACAGAACATGTTCAGTCAGTGAATTTGGAGGAAAATTCAGATATTGTGAAGAAAGAGATAAAAGGAGGAAGAAGAAAGAGACAATTGAGGAGGAACAGGCTGTAGATAAGGCTGGGTAAATTCCGTGGCACCAACAGCGCAATGGGCAAGTTCACTGCTGGAATCTGACCAAACAGATCAGAGAGTAAGGATGGAGATGGAACTTCCAAGGACCAACTCTTAATCGCTATGGCAACACAACCCCATCTTCATATTAGTGATAAAAGAAAAATCATAAGAAAATGCTATTTTTTATTCCTGGGGGAAGAGAATCCCCGCTCCTGCTAGCTCCATGTTGGAAGAAGTTCTGGGGAGTAGTGTGTGAGCGAGTCAATCGGTAAACCAAAGTCGGTTGACATTAAGATGGTAATGGAAGTATATAAAAGGGATCGTCCACCAGCTTGGCTCAGTCCTGGCCAACACCTAGATGCTGATGACCAGCTGTATCTCCTGACTGAGTGTAATTCATGTAAACACACTAAATGATTACGAATACACTTTGTCTCACCTGTCATTCATAGTGTCATCACTGCACAAAAGGAAACCCAACGTCTTTCCTCAGTGGCATGCTGGAAAACAACTGTGTGTGTTTTTTTAAAGGTCTAATTTGTAGCTGCCGATTTCCACATGTAAATACTCCTGCCATGACCGATTTCAAGCCAACAACATGTCCTTGATTGGGGAACTGGATAGAGATGTGCACAGTGGGCTCCGGAAGTCAGTGCAGTAGAGTCAGAGGTAACTAGTCTGGACTGTGGCTGGCAGACATCATTTGTAAAGGCCCTCAGGAGACCCTCTGTGCAGCCAGGTCTGAGAACCATTATTTGAAGCAGTGCTTTTCAGACTTTCATGTGCATATGAACCACCTGTGGATCTTGTCAAAAACGCAGGTTCTAACTCAGGTGCTGTTGGTCCCTAGCGAAAGAGATGAGAGGACTGAGAGGAAGAAAAACCAGTCCCTCCCAGCCCCGCCATTGTCAGAAATGTTTGAGACAGAGGCTTTGTGGAGAAGGCACAAACTGGAGGTCCAAGAATTATTTGTGGCCAAACCCACAGAGAGGTTTTCTTTCACCCAATTGTATTTTACTTTTTAAATGTGAATTAAATGTCAATATCATAAAAATATGTATTCCCAGCTTCTCTGAAAAAAAATAACAAAAGCAATAACAACAACGACAGAAGATGTGACAAGGCATCCTGCCCCCTCTAGGGGGGCACTGAATGTCTCTTCTGCCACTGTTGGCTCCTGGTGGTCTTCACTGCTTTATATTTCCTACCTCATCTCTGAAGGAATTTGAGGGGTATTCATATTTTAGGTTTTAAATATCTTACACTATGCTTGTTCCTCCCCAGTTGCACTAACCTACCTTTCTGTCTCATTTCCCACCATCCCGCATATAAACTGTATATTCTTGAAATGGCTTACACTGTATTTTTGGAATACACACCTTCTTTTCCTCCAAACTTTGGGTTGACCCCTGCTCCTAGAGCACACCTCATCCTTCTTTCCCTGCTGGAAACAGCCTGAATTATTCTTCAAGATCAAGCCCGCACATCCCCGCCTCGGTAAAGCCTTTCTGACTCTTCCGTGACCCCACAGCAGAGCGGATCCTTTTCTATCAAATCCTATGTTTGCTCATTTGGGGTATTTCCTATTCTCTGAGGCCCACAAAAGCACAGACGAGCTTTATTCATTTTTGTATTCCCAAGGTAGAATGCTTTGCCATAAAGGGGATCTTCAACAGCTTCAAGAAATAATAAATTGTGAATTAATGTTCAACTCTTAGATTACAATCCCTGAACTCTCTTTCGTTAATTTAAAAGGGACTTTTGCAATGACCATCCTATCCGATAAGGTACAAGTCAATTCTCCTTACATCACTATCTCCCGTCCTTTGCAAGCCCTCCCCTTCCCTGAAGTTCCATTTTGCTGTTACTTGATTTACAAGAATGTTAATTCTGTAAATCTGGTCCCAGATAAACATAAGCCACCTCCAATTAAACACTCCTTCATAGAATTAATACTTTACATTTTCATGGAATAGTCAATTTTTTTCAAAGCATTTTTACTAATACACTTTATCCTCACACTAACCCTGTAAAATACACAAGCAACCTTTTACCCTTTTTCAGCAGTTCGAAGCTCAAGTGAAATGTCCTTCATGAACTAGGAAGCAAGGAAAGCAGAAAGTCTGAGAAAGGCCCACCTAAGTCCTCAGGAGGGAAGACCTGCCAGGCAGTGTTCCCCAGGCATCACTCTCCAACACGGCTAGGGGCTGAAGATCTGCCTTATTCCACTCCCAAGCTCCTAGAACCCCTAATATTTAATTGAAAAACTGAGGCCCAGGTATGTTGAATTAACACGTATTAGAGTAAAAGTAGTAATTCGGGTCTTACTATTCCCAGTATAAGACCCCCCTTAGCTTAAATATGTTCACCTTTACAAATGGAGCTATAATTACCCAGAAATACAAACATGCTTCATAAATCTGCCTTCATAAACATTTAGAAATGAAAACTCCTGTGCCCTTTTTCTCAAAAAATAATTTATAGATGATGATCAAGTTTCCCCATTATTATTATTTTTTTTTGGTGAGGAAGATTGGCCCTGAGCTAACATCTGTTGCCAACCTTCCTCTTTTATTTATTTATTTATTTATTTATTCCCAAAGCCCCAGTACGTAGCTGTATATACTAGTTACAAGTCCTTCTAGCTCTTCTGTGTGGGATGCTACCACAGCATGGCTTGAGGAGCAGTGTGTAGATCTGCGGCCAAGGATGGGAACCCAGGAACCCGGGGCTGCCCAAGCAGAGTCCACGAACTTAACCACTACACCACCAGGTGGGCCCCCTTCCCATTAATTTTATGGTGTTAGCTGTACTGGGCAACTTTAAAATGCCTATGCACAATGATTTCATCAGAGTGCATAGCAGAGTCTATAATCCATAAATCAACTTAACTTTCTGCATCGTGTGTCACTTTAAGTCAATGCTATGTATTCTAATGTTTAATACATTTTTGGAAATATTTATGTTATAGGTGAGATGAGAATCAAAGATTTTAGCATCCTGATCCACTAACAAAAAGCCTAGTGCAAATTAATGGAAAAAAACAAAGCCAGAGAAATAAATCGAAGATCTCAAATTGGTAAAGATGGGATGAAAGAAACACCCTCCATGAGATTAAAAGGAATTAGCAAAGGGGTGGAAATGCCAGGGCTTGAAGTAAAATGATCCATTTCTCTCACATTCTCTCTGTATTTCCAACTACTTTCTAAGAATTTTGATGTGGCCACAAGAATACACCCACCCATAAAAATGCAGATACAACCAACGCTTCCTCCCCAGGTACACCATAAGACTGAGAAAACAACGCATTGCTGCATGTGGGTTACAAGGACGCACTCTCGAGCTGTTTCTCTTTGGAAAGACTGGCTCATCTGGGACGTGCAGTGTCTATTTCTTCCCAACCTCCACACACTGCTTCCAACTCCGTGATTCCGAACGCTTCTCCGCCCCTCTTCTAAGGACGGAGGAGAAACAAGTCTCTCCTCCTTTATCAGTCAGGAGGGGATATGTTTTCGGTGCTCCTTCTCCCTGTGTGACTCTGTTAATCCAATTTTTAAAAAGAAGGACTAGTCCATGATATTTTTTCTGCAAATGTATGTTTGTTTTTAAGAAGTTTTAAGTCCATGTATATACTTGAGCTACAAGTACCTGTCTGGAAGCCATACGGGCAACTGGGGACGGAGCCTGGAGATTAGGGGAATGAGGGGATGTTGCGGTTTTTATTATTTGAAATAATTTTACCTTACTTTTATTTTTAAAAATAGAAAAAAATTCTGGTAATTATGGAAAAGGGAGCTGAAATAACCGGAGAGCAGTCCGACCCCCATCTCACTGCCTGGACCTTTCCCAAGCTCTTCCGTAACCCGCATCTCTAAAGGACAGGGAGAAAAAACGCTGCACCGAATCAAAAGCGGCCAAAAACTTATCTCCGAGTGAGCGCAGGCGAGGAAGTTCTGAGAAAGGGCACTGGATTCATTTGGTACAGAGAGAAATGTAAGAAGTCAGAAGAATAGTGTGTGTGGTGGTGGCGGGGAGTGGGGGGTGGGAGGTCAGTGTCCCCTGGAAGCCCGCGGATTAGGAGAGAAGGAGCAGGCGCGGACTCACCTCCCAGCCAGTTGTCAGAGATGTTCTGGAGCATAGTGACCGGGATGCAGAAGAAGGCGATGAGCAGGTCGCTGAGCGCCAAGGAGCAGATGAAGATGTTGGTGACGGTGCGCATGGCTTTGCTGCGGGTCACCACGTAGACCACCAGCGCGTTGCCAAAGAGTGCCAGGGCAAAGATGAGCACGCCGGTGAGCAGGAAGGCCAGCTTGGCGCGCCCAGGCAGTTCCGAGGTGTAGACGAGCGGCCGCAGCCGGTACAGCGCGATGAACTGCTCCCGCGTCAGGTTGTGGTCCCGCAGCAGCCGGGAGAACTGCTCCGGGGTGATGTTGAGCGACTGCATGCCACGCGCGCCCCGAGCCCCAGGCACCGCCCGCTACCGCCCCGCAACCACCGCCCGGGACGCGGACTCCTGTGCGGCGGGGCGCGGGCCGCGGGGGGACCGGCGCGGCGGCCGCCTCTCTCCCTCGGAGGCCGGGACAGCTGTGCTCCGGACTCGGGTGCGCGGGAGGGCTCCCGGCTGCACACCGGGAGGTTCGGGAGAAGGAAAGCAGCGCAGGGATCAAACCCACAATCAAAAGGCGGGAAGCCAAAGAGGGAGACTATCCCATTCACCAAGAATGTTTGCAGTGCAAAGAAAGTTCTTCTTTGGCACTTCTCCAAGGCGAGCGCTGCGGCTGTCCGGAGCCCGGGGCGCTGCGAGAGCGTACCCGCGCCTCTGGCTCCCCAGCCTGGTGGCCGCGCGGGGCGGGCACCTCCCCAGCTCCGCGCGGCGAGGGCGGGGCTGGAACTCGGCCGCGCGCGCTCACCTCGGGCTCCGCGGCGCCGACTCCGCCTCCCGTGCGCTCGGCGGGAGGGAACCTGCGGTCCCCTCTCTGCCGCCCAGCGCCTTACTCGTGCCCCGGGTTATGCTTCTGTGTAAAATTGAGTATTGGGGTTTTCCACAGTCTCACGGTTTCTCCTCCTACGAAATAATGTGGATCACAGGTAGCCAATGCAAAATAGAATTTATTAAAAATTTTTTTTTCTGTATTTAAAAAAATAATTATAGCACACAGGAAATTGCAAAGATAGTACAGAGACGTCCCGTGTATCCTTCGCCTAGCTTCTCCCATTGATTACACTTACTTAACTATGGTACAAATCAAAACCAGGTATTTGACAAACGCACAATGTGTGTGTATAGGTCTGTGCCATTTTATCCCAAGTGTAAAGTCCTGTAACCACCACCAAAATCAAGATAGAAAACTCTTCTATCACCGCAAAGATCTCCCTCCTCCTACCCCTTTATAGTCTCACCCAGCCCCTCCCCCCACCACGTGTAACCCCTGCAGATCACTATTTCTCCATCCCTATACTTTTGACAGAAAGTTGTATAAACGGAATCATACAGTGTATAACTTTTTGCTATATGAATTTTTTTCACTCAGCATGATGCCCTTCAGATCCATCCAAGTTGTTGGGTATATCAATAATTCCTTTTTATTGCTGAGGGTGTACCACAGCTTGTTTGACCATTCACCCAGAGTAGGACGTTCTGTTTTTTTCCAGTTTGGGGTTATTACACATAAAGCTGCTATGTAGAATCATGAACAGATTTTTGTGTGGACATGCATTTTCATATCTCTGGGAAAAGCCAAGAAGTTTGGTTATTGAGTCTATGGTTTGTATATTTAGGTTTTTAAGAAATTACCAAACTGCTTTCCAGAGTGGCCGTACCATTTTGCTTTTCCACCAGCAACGTATGAGAGATTTGATTTCTCCACATCCTTGCCAGCAGTTGGTATTGTCATTATTTTCTATTTTAGCTGTTCTAATAAGTGTGTAGTGACATCTCACTGAGTCTTAATTTATATTTCCCTAATAGCTAACAATGTTGAACATCTTCTCATGTGCTTATTTGCCATCCCAATATCTCCTTCACTGAAATGTCTTTTCAAATCTTTTGCCCATTTGGTAATTGAATTGTTTGGTTTATTAGCTCTTGAGTTTTAGGGGTTATTTTTATATGCTAGATACCCTTCATTTGTCAAATACGTGGTTTGCAAATATTTTCGTCTAACTGAACCTTGTTGCTTATCCTTTTGACAGAGTCTCTCACTGATCAAAGTTTTAATTTTGATAAAGTCCTATTTATCAATTTTTTCTTTTATTGGTTATACTTTTGATGTCCAGTCTAACAACTCTTCACCAAATCCCATGTCCTCAAAATTTTCTGCTACGTCTTTTTCTAAAAGTTTTACAGTTTTACAGTTGACCTATTGAGCTCTCTATTCTGCTCTATTGATTTATATGTCTTTTTGCCCTCCAATACTACACAGTCTGGAACACTGTAGCTATTTTATAGGTCTTGAAATCAGGCAGTGATTTCTCCTTCTCACTTTATTCTTCTTTTTCAGAATTATTTTAGATATTCTAGGACCTGAACCTATTCATATAAATTTCACAATAAACTTGTCTATGTCTACAAAAAAGCCTGGCTGGGATTTGGATAGGAATTAACATCTATTATTATCTTGAGCCTTTCAATTTGTGAAAAGAGTATGTCACACCATATGTTTAGATTTTCTTTGATTTCTTTCATAACCATTTTTCAGCTTTCAGCATAGAAATCCTGTGTATGTTTTGTTAGATTTGCACTTAAATATTTCCTTTTTTTTTTTTAGCATTTGTGTATGGGATGGTATTTCTAATTTTCACTTCCATATGTTCATTGCTAGTATATAGAAATGTGATTTACTTTGTATGTTGATTGTGAAACCTACAATGTGGCTGAATTCACTTATTAGTTTTAGGGGGTTTTTTTTGAGATGTCTTGGGATTTTCGATATAAACAATCATGTTGTTTGAGAAGTTTTATTTCTTCCTTTCTGATCTGTATGCCTTATATTTCCTTTTCTTGCCTTATTGCAGTGGTTAGAGCTTCTGGTACTATGTTAAATGGCAGTGATGAGAGTGGACATCCTTGCCTTATCCCCAGTCTTAGGGGGAAGTATTCAGTCTTTCACCACTAAGTTTGATGTTAGCAACAGATGGTTTTTATCAATTTGAAGATAGTCCCCTCTATTCTTAACTTGTTCAGAAATATTATCATAAATGACATTGAATTTTGTCAAATATTTTTTCTGCAACAATTGCTATGATCATATGATTTTTTTCGTTCAGCCTGTTAATGTGGATTATAATGACTTTTTTGAATGTTGAACCAACCTTGAGTATCCAAAATAAACAGTACTTGCTCAAAGTATGTAATTATTTTTACATGTTGCTGAATTCTATTATTTTTTTAATGATTTGCATGTCTATCTTCATTAGGGATATTGGTCTATAATTTTCTCTTTTTGTACTGCCTTTGCATGGCTTTGGTAATATAAAATAATAAAAAAATACATGTTGGTCTCTGCCCCCAGTTTCTGGCAAAGAGCTCCTGCAACCGAGGTAATTTCCTAAGTGGTAAGAACACTGGGAGCATCTTTTTTTCTAATATTTGGTTTTTGATTCCAGTTCCTGACACAGAGCTCCTAAATCCCTTGGAATTTCCTAGTTGATTGGAATGTCTTTTGTTCACGTGAGGTGACTCTTAGTGGGCTCCTGGATGGGGGCTAGTCACCCTAAAGAGCAAGCCATGACCAGAAGCTTGGAACTTTCAGCCTCATCCCCTATTCTCCAGAGAGAGGAGAGAGGCTGGAAATGGAGTTAATGATCTATCATGTCTATGTGACGAAGTCTTCATAAAAATACCAATAGTTAGGGTTTGAGAGTTTCTGGGCTGCTGAAGACATGAAAGTACTGGAAGGGTGGTGCACCTGGTGAGGGCATGGAAACTCTGTGCCCCTTCCTATGACATAACTTGCCCTGCAAATCTCTTCCATCTGGATGTTCATCTGTATCCTTTATCATAGCTTTTTATAATAAACCAATAAATGTAAGTGTTTCCCTGAGCTCTGTTGGCCATTCTAGCAACTATCTCCAAGTATATAGTGTCAGAATTGAGTTCAATTGTAGGTCACAAAGCTGATGTCAGAGAATTTCTTGATATGTGGTAAACCCACACACCTGGTGTCAGAAATGTTGTGAGTGTGGCAGTAGTGTGGGACTAAAGGAGAGATACACAAGAGTGTGCTTTTCCTTTACAGGTATCCAGGTAATACTGGCTTCATTCATAGAATGAATTGGGAAATATTCCCTCTTTTTTTATTTACTGGAAGAGATTGTGCAGAATTGGTGTTAAATCTTCTTCAAAATTTGCTAGAATTCTCTAATGAAGCCATCTGAACCTGGAGATATCTTTTTAAGGAGTTTTCAAATGTGAATTGAATTAACTTGATAGTATAGGGATGTTCAAATTATCTATTTCAGATTGGGAAAATTGTAAGTAAGGTTTAGTAGTTTGTGTTTTTGGAGTACTTAATAAATTTCATTTATCAAATGTATGTGTGTAGAGTTGTTAATAGTATCTTCTTATTATCCTTTAGATGAATGTGGGGCACATTGTGGCAACCCATGTTTCATTTCTAATGTTGGTAATTCTTGTCTTTTCTCTTTTTTCTTTGTCAATCTTGTTAGAGGTTTGGCAATCTTACCGATATTTCCAAAGAACTAGCTTTTTGCTTCATTGATTTTCTTTATTATATTACTATTTTCAATTTCATAGATATCTGCTCTTACTCATATTATTTTCTTCCTTCTACTTGCTTTCAGCTTATTTTGCTGCTTTTTTCTTCTAGTTTCTGGAGGAGGGAGCTCAATTTATTGACTAGAAATTTTTCCTTTTTTCTAATGTAAGCATTGGGTTCTAGAAATTTCCCTCTTGGCACTGCTTTAGCTGTGTCTCATGAATTTTTATGTGTTGTATTTTCATTTTCACTCAGTTTAATATGTTTTCTAATTTCCTTTAAGATTTCTTCTTTCACCCATGGATTATTTAGAAGTGTGTTTTTTAGTTTCCAAATGTTTGAAGATTTTCCTGTTGTCTTTCTTTTTTCTAGTTTTATTTCATTGTGGTCAGAAAACATACTCTGTATGATTACAATTCTTTTATATTTGTTAAGGTTTTTTTTTTTTTTTTTTTGTGGTCCAGGCTATGCTCTATGTTGGTGTATGTTCCAAAGGCATTTGAAAGGAATGTGTATTCTGTTGTTTTTGGATGGAGTGTTCTCTAAACATTGATTAGATCCTGTTGGTTAATGATGTGGTAGAGTTCTTCTATTTCCTCGCTGACTGTCTCTCAACTTATTCTATTAATTGTAGAGAGAGAGTCTTCAACTATAATTGTGGATTTGTCTATTTTTCATTTCAGTTCTTTTACTGTTTGTTCCACATATATGGTAGCTCTGTTGCTTGATGAATGCACGTTTAGAACTGATATGTCTTCTTCTTCTTTTTTTTTTTGGAGGAAGATTAGCCCTGAGCTAACATCTGCTGCCAATCCTCCTCTTTTTGCTGAGGAAGACTGGCCCTGAGCTAACATCCATGCCCATCTTCCTCTACTTTATATGTGGGACGCCTACCACAGCATGGCTTGACAAGTGGTGCCAGTCTGCACCTGGGATCTGAACCGGCAAACCCTGGGCCGCCAAAGCGGAACATGTACACTTAACCGCTGCACCACTGGGCCGGCCCCTGACATGTCTTTGATGCATTGACTCTCTAATCATTACATAATGTCTCTCACTGTCCCAGATAATTATCTTTGCTTTGAAGTTTATTTTATGTCACAGTAATATAGTGGCTCCTGCTTTTTTTAAGTTTTCTTTTGCTTTATTCACCTCATTATTTGTACTTAGATTGTAGAAACTATTGTGTGTTTCAACTTAAGCAATTTCAATAACTCCAGAAAGCCTGATTAAAACTTTGCTGAAGCCAACAAATATTTTGAACATTATTGACTTGGCAACATTTCCAAAGGTTTAATGTAATTTTTTTTCTATAGAAACAGTTTTTTCTAAAACACAATCTATATATCTCTATAAGTGATAATATTGTAAAAAAGGGCTATGTTTGAACATAAAATTAAATATATTAGACTAGATATTATGCATTCTAATACTTTGGAAATTTTCTTACATATGCATTTCACATACTTTGCATTTTTAGTAATTTATTAATCAACATTTAAATTATATGCAAAAGGTATTAAAATATTGAAGTAAAGCTAGACTTTAAAAATGCATGTACCTTTAATATTTTGAAAATACGCATATATATTGCATATATGCTCTAGAGTACTATCTTATTATTTTTCTGTAAGCACTAATTAAACAGTTTATTACTTCGTTACTTCACTCTATTCCATCGGCAAATGTGTGTTGAATTCTTACTATGTGCAAAGAGGTGTATATGTGCATGTATTTATACATATACAGTACTTGTAATTCTTTCTGTATTTTTAGATGCTCTTAAAAGTTCAGTAACTTCAGTAAGTAAATGTGATCATGCTGAGAACATCGGTAAAATACAGCTCTGACAGTTATGTTTTAAATGCAGAAACTAAAACAACTATGCAATTGTATATATTGATATAATAATGCTTTGGTAGTGTTATATCTATTTATATCACTGAAACACATGTATATGTTAAGGAAAAATGTAAAGTACTAGTATATAAGTTATATGCTATATGTATGTGTAAGTTATATGTTCTTTTTTTTCCTTTTCTCTTCACAGGTTATTACTTATAGATCTAATTATTATTATTGCTTTTTATTGAGGTCGTAATAGTTTATGACATTGTAAAATTTCAGTTATACGTTATTATTTGTCAGTCACCATATGTATGTGCCCCTTTACCTCTTATGCCCACTGTCCAAATCCCCTTCCCCTCTGGTAACCACTAATCTGTTCTCTTTGCCCATGTATTTTTTTATCTTCCACATATGAGTTAAATCATATAGTGTTTGTCTTTCTTTGTCAGGCTTATCTTGCTTAACATAATACCCTCAAGTTCCATCCATGTTGTTGCAAATGGGATGATTTTGTCCTTTTTATGGTTGACTAGTATTCCAGTGTGTGTGTGTGTGTGTGTGTATGTACACACAGGACATCTTCTTTATCCATTCATCAGTTGTGGGTACTTGGGCTGCTTCCACGTCTTGGCTATTGTGAATAATGCTGCAATGAACATAGGGGTGCATAAGTCTCTTTGAATTGTTGATTTCAAGTTCTTTGGATAACTACCCAGTAGTGGAATAGCTGGGTTGTATGGTATTTCGATTTTTAATTTTTTGAGAAGTCTCCATGCTGTTTTCCAAAGTCATTGCACCAGTTTGCATTCCCACCAGTAGTATGAAGGTTCCCTTTTCTCCACATCCTCTCCAACATTTGTTGTTTTTTGTCTTGGTGATTATAGCCATTCTAATGGGTGTAAGGTGATATCTCAATGTAGTTTTGATTTGCATTTCCCTGATGATTAGTGATGTTGAATGTCTTTTCATGTGCCTGTTGGGCCTCTGTATATCTTCTTTGGGAAATTGTCCATTTATATCCTCTACCCATTTTTCGATCAGGTTGTTTGTTTTTTTGTTGTTGAGTTGTGTGAGTTCTTTATATATTTTGGGGATTAACGCCTTGTCAGATATATGATTTGCAAATATATTCTCCCAGTTGGTGGGTTGTCTTTTTGTTTTGTTCCTGGTTTCCTTTATGCTACAGAAGCTCTTTAGTCTGATGAAATCCCATTTGTTTATTTTTTCTTTTGTTTCCCTTGCCCGAGTAGACATCGTATTCAAAAACATCCTTCTAAGACCAATGTCTAAGAGTGTACTGGTGTTGGAAATGCAGGGGATGTCTAAATCTAACTATAGCATCTACCCACGTGTTAGTGAAAACATCTGGGAATGTTGTTGTGGTAATTTTAAAAAATAATGCAACAGTTTCATGCTATTGTATAAAACATGTCTGGCATTTCAAACAAGCAATGATAAGCAAAGGGTGACATTGTGACTACTGAAGGAAGCCTAAGGAAAGACGATGTCTTGATGGTTGCAGCCTACCTAAACCTCCTTGAAGGAGTGATAGCCCACATCTGTGAGCATGATTCTCTGGGCTGTGAGTTGAAGGTTTGGGTCACAGAAGGCAGCCGCCAAATGGTGCAGAGATGGAAGATATCTCTTTGGCTCTTGGTATTGGGATCAAGGAAGGCCAGCAGCAAAACTGCACACCAATCCTGACCCCAGGTGTTCCAGGGAAGTTTTCGCAGGATTTCTTAGAGGCTGGAGTGACTCTGGTGTCACCATATTCAATACCTTGTGCCATGTGGACACATGTTACTATGGACAGCAGTAGCACTGCCCTTGATGTCTCAGCCCTAGGGCTACTCAGCACTCTTCAAAACAGGTGAAGGAGTGTTAGAAAATCAGGGAGATGTGAGAAGCAAAGCTTAGCTCCCTCTGTTGCTCCCTGGGATGTATTGAAAAGCCCTGTGGAGCCAGAGAAGGAGAATTTTAATCAAAATAATACTTGATTGATGTTAGTGTTGTATTGGAGCTAAATATGAAAAAAGATGAGAATCACCTTTGGAATTTCAAACTTTCTCTTTGTTCTTCTTCCCTCTATTGCAATTGCACCAGTCCTCATTTCCACCCCTTCTCCACACCTCTTTAACCCTCACTCCCCAATCCTCTCAACCCACTCTATCTTACCCATGCACTCCCAATCCCCATCTCAATGAAAACAGCCCTATTAAGGCAACCCAAGCCTGATCGCACAAGGCACTCCCACTACTCCTGACCTTCTCCACCATCCCAACCCCATGAACCCTTAGTTGGCCCAGTTCCTCAGATTTCTGCTTACTGCTAGAAAACTGAAAAAGTAAATGAACATTTATTCCCCCATTCAATAACTTTTTTTATGTCTGCAGTATACCAAGCGCTGTGCTTGTCATGGGGAGTGTGGTGAAGAAACAGGCCCAGGCCCTGCCCACAAGAGGTAACTCCTGCTGGGCAGAGCACTGTGGCATGCACACAATGGCATAAAACACAGCTCAGCCTTTGGCAACTCGTAATCTAGTTCAGGGGCCAGCAAGCTACAGCCTAGGCTAAAGACTATTCACTACTTGTGTTTGTACAGCCCATGAGTAGAGAATAGTTTTTATACTTTCAAATGGTTGAAGAATTTTCACAAGGAGAATATATTTCATAACACATGGGTATTGTATAAAATTCAAATTTCGGTGTCTATAAAAATAAAAACGTTTGATCGGAACACGGCCATGCTCATTAGTTTATGTGTTGTCTATGGGTGCTTTCATGCTACAATGACAGAGTCGCATATTTGTGACAGACTGTATGGCCCTCAAAGCGGACAATATTTACCCTCTGACCTACCGCACAAAATGTTTGCTAATCCCTGCTCTTATTGCAGAGGCAGGATGGACAAATATCCACAGCCCGAAGAAAGGTGGCAAGTGCCGCATCCATACACAGAAAAGACATGTTCCACAAATTCAAGCAAAGACACATCCACAAAAGCTGCATAGAGAAAGGAGAGTGTGACCTGGGCCTAAAAGGAAAGGTAGAGACGAAGGGCAGGCCACTTATTTCACGCTGGGGGAACAGCTTTCTCAAAGGCACTGAGGTAGAAGTGATGATGCTAGAGATAAGATATGCTGGGAAATATAAAAAGGGAAGGTAGGATTGTCTTCTGATACTTGTTGCCAATGCTCATGACTGTAAGATAGCAGTGAAAGAGGGTCCCTTTTCAAAAAGAAGCAAGCTAACCGAGTGAAAGAGAAGCACAGAAGAGCTCTCTACCCTTAAGGTAGGAACAAGGGAGAAAGTGTTTGGATAAATGTAAAAGAAGAGGCAAGTGGTACTTTTCTGGGAACATTCTAGAGTTTATCTTGCCAGTCAGAGAGTGTAATAATCAAGTCTTCCTTAGAAAAGATTACAAAATTGTCAGAAGTGGGGTATTAACTAGACATGGCTGAAGGTATAGGTAGTCTAAAAGCATAGTATGTGGTAAATGTTTTCTTCACCTGGCTGAGAATTTTGTCACTCAGAAGGAAGAAGGATCTGGGACAACTGGTATTCTGTTCTTAATTCTGACCAATGAGGAAAGAGTTGACAGTGTGGTGGGAGTGATAGAAAGTTTGAGAAGAGTGTTGTAAACTCTGAGTGTGAGGTGAGGTAGGATGTGCCACATACAATCAGAAAGGGATTCCAAGCTTCAAGAAACCAAATGAAGGATGTTTAGAAAGGTCCATACAATCTCTTGGCCAGAGTTTCTAAAATAGAAACTCGCTAGGGAGAGCTGAGGAGCTCTAAAATTAAATTTTTTTTTTCTTGCTTTTTCTCCCCAAATCCCCCCAGTACATAGTTGTATTTTTTAGTTGTGGGTTGAGTTAACACTCAAAACTACAAAATGTTGCTGACAGAAATGAAAAAAGATACAAATAAATGGAAAGACATCCTGTGTTCGTAGATTGGAAGATTTAATATTGTTAAGATGTCAATACTACCCAAAGTGGTAGACAGATTTAATGTAATCCCAATCAAAATCCCCAAGGTATTTTATGGAGAAATAGAAAAATCCATCCTAAATTCATATAGAATCTCAAAAGACCCTGAATAGTCAAAACAATTTTGAAAAAGAAGAACAAAGTAGGAGGTCTCACACTGATTTTGTTTCTTATATATTAATTTTTTTGTTGTTGTTGAGGAAGATTGGCCCCGAGCTCACATCTGTGCCAATCTTCCTCTATTTTGTATGTAGGACACTGGCACAGCATGGCTTGATAAGCAGTGTGCAGGTCATACCTTGGATCTGAACTGGTAAATCCTGGGCTGCCGAAGTGGAGTGCACCAACTTAACCACTATGCCACCAGGTCAGGCGCTCACATTTAAGAATAGATTAAGAATAGAATAAGATTTTAAAACTTAGTACAAAGCTACATTAATCAAAACAATGTAGTACTGGCATAAAGACAGACATATAGACACATGCAATAGAATAGAGAGCCCAGAAATAAACTCTCACTTATATCATCAAACAATTTGGATGAGGGTGTCAAGATCATTCAATGGGGAAAGGACAGCCTTGTCAACACATGTTGTTGGTAAAACTGGATATCACATGCCAAAGAATGGACCCTAACCTTATACAGTGTACAAAAATTAATCAAAAATGTAGCAAAGACCTAAATGTAAGAGCTAAAACTATAGAACTCTTAGAAGAAAACATAGAGGGGAAAGCTTCATAACACTGGATTGGGCAATGATTCCTTGAATATGACCCAAAAAACCACAGTCAACAAAAGTAAAAATAGACAAATTGGGTAACATCAAAATGAAAAACTGTACATCAAAGGACACAATCAGCAGAGTGAAAAGCCAACCTATTGAATAGGAGAGAATATTTTCCAATTGTATATCTGATAAGGGGTTAATATCCAGAATATGTAGAGAACTCCTACATCTCAACAACAACAAGAAAACAACCTGATTAGAAATGGGCAAAAGACATGAATAGACATTTCTTCAAAGAAGATATACAAATGGGCAAGAAGTACATGAAAAGATGTTCAACAACATTAATCATTAAGGAAATGCAAATCAAAATCATGAGATGCCGCTTCACACCCATTAGGATGGCTACTATTAAAAAAACAAAAGCAGAAGATGTGTTATTAAGATGAGACTTGTACTCTGTTGGTGGGAATGTAAAGTCCTGTAGCTACTATGGAACATGGTATGGCTTTTCCTCAAAAAAGTAAAAATAGAATTACTGTATGGTCTAACAATTCCGCTTCTGGGTATACACCCAAAAGAATCAAAAGCAGAATGTAGGAGAGCTATTTGTACACCCATCTTTATAGCAACATTATTCACAATAGGCGTAAGGTGGAAACAGCTCGAGTGTCCATTGATGGATGCATGGATAAACAAAATGTGGTATAAACATACAATGGAATATGATTCAACCTTAGAAAGGAAGAAAATTCTGACACACGCTACACCCTAGACGAACCTTGAGGACATTATGCTAAGTGAAATAAGCTAGTCACAAAAAGACAAATACTGTGTGGCTCCACTTCTCTGAGCTACCTAGAGCAGCCGGATTCATAGAGACACAAAGCAGAGCCGGGGCTGCGGGGGGTTGCGGTGAGGGGCAACGGGGAGCTGTTGTTTAATGGGTACCGTCTCAGTTTTGCAAGATGAAAAGGGTTCTGGAGATGGATTGCACAGCAGTATCAGCGTACTTAACTCTACTGAGCTATACACTTCAAAATGGTTAAGAAGGTAAATTTTATGTTATGTGTATTTTGCCACAATTTTTTAAAAAGGAAAAGAATGCAATAATAACATCTTTTGAACCATACTTTATTTGCATTATTTTATTTATTTAATTTTCACAGGCAGGTGGTTTTATTACCCTTGTTTTTTAAATGAAAAAGGGAGGCACAGAGAATACTGTGAAACTTGCTCAAGGTCTCACAGCTAAAACTGCTAGTTTGTCTCTCAAAATTCTAGGCAGTCAGACTCTTAAGCCCATACTGTCTTTAATCACAAGCAAAACGCTGTAAACCTATCAGGACAAAACAAAAAGAAGGAGAGGGAGGGGATAGAGCTCTGAGGTTGATAATGAAGAAAGCCAAGCAGGTGTTCCTATCAGTCAACCAGGTTACAGGAGGCTGCAGCAACGGAGTAGAATGTTTAGCTACCAGCTTCCTGACAACGAGGGAGTCAGTGCCGAAAGAAAAATATAAAGGAGTATTATAGTCTTCATTACCTAAAAAAGAAAAGAGCCATACCGGCATGTCAGAAGAGACCAGTCTTTTTCTGGCTCTGTACTCTGGGAGGAATTTACCACATTAGTCTTTATATAAGAAACATTGAAGTACATAAGGCATGGTGTCTTCAATAGCCGCAGACATTCTGCACGTCCCCATCGGTAACAGCAAACTCGATGCGAGCTGATAGCATAATTCAACTCATAGTTCTATAAGATGATTTGTACAGAGAGTCAGAATAATAAAAAGCAGGGTGCTGCTTTCTGATGATTTGACTCGATAGGAGAAAGCTTAGAGAACGTATAACCATTCATGTCTCATGAACCACCAGCCCTGCATACCAATTGTCTCTGTCAGACTTTGGACAGGAGCCCTATAGGAAATGCTCTAAATTGAGATAAATGGGGTAATCTCGGCTGTTGATTGCAAAGAGACCCATGTGCTCTGGACACAGCATATCCACCAGGTAGTGGATTTGTTAGGAAAGATATGGGGCTCAGCTGTGTTGTCCTGCTCCTCAAGGGGACCCCTCCAATTCTGCACGGAGGTCAGCAATGGATTGTGTAGCTATAAAGCATGAGAAGGACTAACAATAAACGTGGCTGAAGACCCGCCACTGAAAATCTTTAGATCAGAAGACCAAGGAAAACAGTGTAGACCAGACATGGGTAAGTTCTCAATCTCCCCAAGAAGGAAAATGGGGATTTTAAACCATGAATGTGAGGCCAGCTCCAGTAAAATTCTAGAGCGATTTGATAAAGGGAGGGAGATTATCAGCATAGGTTTTTAGAAAGAACAATTTTCGTCAAAGTGCTCCTTTTTTTTAAGTGTCGCTGGACTAACAGCAGAACATTGTGGTCAGGGAATAAGCTGTTTATCCATGAATCCCAGCTCTGTCACTTACTGGCTGCAGAACCCAGATGCCTTTCTTAACCTGTCTAAGCTTCCATTTTCTTGACTATAACCTGGGGATTGTAATACCTACTTAAGGGTTCCATTGTGAACGGTAAACAAAATAACCCATGCAAATTGTTTACCAGGGTGCCTAACGAAAAGTGGTTGGTAAACATTAATTATTGTGATTTTCTTCTGTCAAAATAAAAGAGCAAACATAGGTTTAAAAGAATGTTATGAATTAAAGACTCAAAACCCTCAGGAAATGTTTTCATTTTCAGTAAAATTCTTTGTTTGTCCCTATATGTAGTCACTGGAGAGTGACTTTATTTTCCAGTTTCTTAAGGTTCATTCTTTCAAGCACAGATGTTATTTAAGGATTCAACCACTAATGGAGAACAAGAGTGATGTAACTGAATGTCACAGAGGTCTTCAGGTCTTCTAAGGAACTTTTACATTTAAGTTTTAACCTCCCCAATGTTTAACTGACTTGTCTACAAGTTATGTCTTAATAAAACTGAGATTTCACACAACATTGTGCTGAATGAATAAGGTATGATTCAATTTAATATATGCAAGAATTCCTGTGCATAGCAAACGGGAAGATGATAAAGGGTTAACAGTGATTTTTTTTCTGGGTGATATCAGTACAGATGTTTTTTAGTTACTTTCTTTTAGTTATCAGCATTTTCCTTTTTTTTTCCTACAATGAATATATATAAATGGGGAAAATATTTTGAATTTTAAAAAGTAGAGTGATCAAGAATGTCAAAATCTAAAATTTCTATAATTGGATGTGAACACTCTTGGAATGTATTTGTTTAAATTTTCCAGCCAATTGGGTTTCGTGGACAGGAATCACAGCCTTCAGCCTTAGGAAAAAGTCATAAACACATTTCAGAATATCCATTTATTTATTCATCAAACACACATTATTCCCAAGACATGCCACATGTTATGTTATATATTAGGAATAAAATTAGATACAGTGTGATTCTGGGTGGCAAAGCCTTTTGGCTTTCATATAGGAGAACAGAAATTTTTAGAAATTTTCCTAAGTCAGAGGTTCTCAGGCTTAGAGGCACATTAGAATCATCGGAGGATGATTCTACCCCACCAATGCCCAGGCCCCGCTGGCAGAGATTCTGATTTAATTAAAAAGTGATTCAGGTGACTCTAATATGCCACAGCCTGAAGAATGGATATTGAAACTGATGGATGAGGGATATGAGGAGGAGCGTGCAGGGGTGAAGGGAAGGATGAGCCCGAGGTGGAGGCTGGACCATGATGGCAGAAGAAGTTGAGGGATGCGGAGTGCATGGGAAGAAACGATGCTCAATGATGTCCTAAGAAATACTGTGCACCTACTTACAGGTATGCCCTGTTTGAGTGAGGTTTTTAATGTATTGTAAAGGATTTTACATGTTATAAATTGTTCCTTTAATACAGGAATAATCTGTGCCAACCATCCTGAGACAAATGGGGAAAACTATGACACAGCTCGATAAAAACAAAATTCCACTTGCATGTAAATAATTTATCACAAACCCCAGCTCCAGAGGAGTGAAGGCTGACAGACCTCACGCTCAAACGGCACTTGGGATGGGTCAGGCTAGAGAAGACCAATAAGCAGAAACACATGAGAACCCCAGCGGCAGAGAAGTTCACTGCGACGTCTCAGCAGTTGGCAATAAAGCAAAAAATGTCCAGGGAGATTGGCACATGGCTTCCCAAGGGCCTCCCAATAGGCCTAGGGCCACGAGAGCAGGCTGTGGGTGTCAGCAGGTCTGGTGGCAGTGGTCAGTCTAGGCGGGGGGCTGGAATTATGGGCTCAGACTGCAGACCCCAGAGGAGCGAAAGGGGATAAAAAAGCGGTATTATCGCAGATCAGGGCTTGTATCAGAGGCTGGAAAGTAAGGGTAAGCATGGAGAAAAGAAAAACAGAGACAGCGTTCTTAAAACTAAAATATAAAGAAGGATGTGACCATAGAAGTAAGTCGATAGCCTATTTGAGAGTGGACTAAAGGTCAGATTTTGATCAATGACTATGAATATGCCGATTTTTCAGAGTGACTTTTTATGCTAGTCCCGGAGGAACGGTTGAGGGCCCCCAGCCAAGCGCAGCTGGCAGCAGCAAGAGTTAAATGGGTCCAGCTGCAGATCCTCAAGGGTCTCCAGTCAGCGAGCCCTGCTGGTCCATACAAGGAAGAGTAGAAACGGATTCTAAGGAGAAGGGAGCAATCAGAAGTCCCCCTCTTCTTGGGGTCTAAGGCTGGGCAAGCCCTTCTCTGCGTCCTGTTGCACACCAGAGGGAGGTAAGTTCTCCTCCCTGAGTCCTGTGGTCCAGAAAGCTGAAAGGAGGTAAATCAGGAATGTCAGGAAGGCAATCAGATGGGGTAAGGATGCCTGCCACCCAGGAGAGCTACTAGGGATCGCTTTACAAGTTCTGTGACTGTGGGACTGTAGGCGAGAGCAAAAGAGGTTTGCTCGTTTTGGGGGGAAGAATCACTTGTTTATTTAAGAGAATGAAAGGCGGGACAACTATATTCATAAGATTTTCATGGGAATGCACATGGTGGATGTTAACAAATGGTTTTAAGCTAAAGTCTCTGGTACGTGGTATGTGGTTTAATATCAGTTATAGAAACATTGGAAAAAGAGGTTTGTTCTGAGAGTAGAACAGTAGAAAATAGAATGCGGTTCGTGGTAAGAGCTGACATCTATTCAGGAAGTTTTGCGTTATTATCAACGTATTTCTGTATGTAAAAAGCACTTGGAAGTATGCCTGTGAATGTCTGCTGCTGCCACTGCTACAACTACTCTATTTAAAAACATAAAAATGTAATAGGAGGCAGAATAATAAGGGTCAAGAGCCAAACTGATGGAGCAGAAATCATGACTCTGCCACTTAGAATGTGGGTGACTTTGGACAAGCCACTTAATTTCTGTTCCTTATCTCTGTCAACTGTGACATGGAGATAAGGCAAATGTTAGAGGGTGGTATGGAGAATTAAATGAGCATATTCACTAAATGCTTACAGCAACACTTGGCACGTAGGAGGTACAATGTAACAAGTCTTTCCTTTTATAAGTCTTATTAGATAATATTATCACCTTAAAAATCTCCCTGAGAATCAGTAGTTCCCAAACTCAGTTACGTGTTGGAATCTTCTGGGGAACTTTAATATGTACGACACCGGGATCCCACCCTCTGAGATAATGATGTAACTAATTTGTATGTAGCCTGGGGACCAGATAGTTTAAAAGCTCCCTAGGGGATTCTAATGGGTAATCAAATTTGAGAATCGCTACTGTAAATAATGACTCCCTTGCTCTAGGTAATAAGACAGTTTTGTTTAATTAAATAGATCATTGTTATAATAAATGAGGCTAATCTATCTACTAATGACAGCTAATCAAACTACAGATATAGAACCAACTGGAAAGAATGAGCTTTGTGACCCAAATTTGGGAGATGATAGCTCTGAGTCCATAATACTTGTTTTATGGATTCTAATACAATGAGAATGACCATAAAAACCATGCAAACCAATAAATAATTGCCAAGTTGCTGGAGCAAGGGATCAGCTGGCAGATAGATGCTTTGCCAAAGGAGCCACAAGAGGGAAAATATCCTCTCTCCTTAGAACAGTGTGTGGACTCATCCAAAGACTGTACTCGAAAGCCTTTATTATTCCTTTATTATGATGGGGTAACACATAGTTGCTGATGTGCCCATGATAGTGTAGCCCGCATGCTACTGGTTTGAACAGAAATTCTCCCCTAGGGCTATTTCTGAGTCACTCCTACAAAAATTGTCACTGCTGCTACATTTTCCAGGAACTGCCAGAGTGTCATGGAATGAGAAATCACTTTTTATTTCAGAATCTGAGTAGCAAATGGTTCTTTTGGTTAAAGGGAGATCAAAGTATTTGAGTCACCCATTAGTGCAGCAGAATGTGACGACTGCAGAGAGACCACAGCCATGAAATAGCGTGCAGACGTGGGGTGTTCAGATTAGACAGGGAGCTGCAGAATTCCCAAGGTTGGTAAGCAAGGCAGGCAGCCAGAATTTTGCACAGTGTTTTGGAAGGAAGCAGCATTTTCTGAAGATATTGATTGCATGCTGCTTAACCGAATTTGGAATAACAAACAAAGGCAGGGAAGTTCTGTATGATTCATATCAGGAACTCTGAAGCGCATAGAGCAGGCACTGATGTATGGGAAGAGTCTTTCAGCTGCACTGGCCAAAGGGTATGGCTAATTCTTTAGTGAGGAGGTAGACGCCATCCACACCTAGCGTATCACCTTCTTGTAATCACTTATATGGTTAAATGTGCATAACTGCCATCGCAGAATATATCTACAGTCAGTCTCGGCAAGTCCGTGTGAGAGGCTGCACGGCACAGCATGACTGATTCAGACTTCCCAGGTTTGAATCCTGGCTCTGCCAAGTACCCACTGGGGAAAATCGAGCAGTTTCTTCATCTGTCAAATAGAGACCATAAAAGTACCTTCTCTCAAAAAGCTGTTGAGAGGATTAAAGAAATTCATATTTGCAAACCACCTAGAAGAATGCTTTCACACTGCTATGGAAAGGCTTCTTAAATAAGTAAATCTTCATCAAGCCTCAAACTAGAAATTCCTCTTTGACTTTATGTGTAGACACCTGAACCAGGAACATCCTATTGATAATTAAAGTCCCAACTCTGGCATCCCAAAGTGGAGAAAATAGGAGAAGCAGTGCTTCTTTCAGAACCATGTTTTGCTAGGATTATTTCCAAGTGGATGAGGACTGTGTTACAATAGCCACTCAGAGGGTATCGGGATGACAGTGGCTCTGAGGGCATCATTTGCCTATTATTCTCCTATCATAAAATAGGCTGTAAATAACCTCTCTTGGATTTCTAGAATCCAAAACAGCACATGAGATTCATCCATTCATCCTCAAAACTCTATCCAGTGTTCGTATTTGTTTGGCTGGCTGGTTGGTTTGCTAGTTTGCTTATCTGGTTTTTGTGTTTACTGTTCAGCATTTTTACAGTCTGGAGAAGAGACATGAAATTGCAGAAGCCTATGCTTCTCAGAGTTTTCTGGAGTTGGCAATGCTCATGGCAGAGACAGCTCTTTCAATTATGGGCCTTGGTAAGCGCCCGCCACCAAGAAAAATAAATTGTGACTAAGGCCACACAGTCTTAGGGGGCCAGTATTTCTATATCACATAGAAGCTGGAAGCCAAATTCACCTGGATCTGCAGCTTGGGGTTTGAGGGTTCATGGAGCTACCCAGTGATATCCTGTTCCCAGTGCGCTCTGGTTAACTTGTTAAAGCCTTGTCTCTGATCGGCCAGGACTATCTCAGCAGGTTTAGTGGCAAGATGCTGTTGACACCATCTCTCAGAAAATGGCTGAGGATCATCATGGGGGAAGAATGGCTCTAACCGGCTCCTCTGGCTACACCTGCCTGGAGAGGGTAGGAAAGGAATGCATGACAACACCATGAATTCTGGATGTCATAAGCAATTGACACCCTGCGCTTGGGTTTATAAGTTTTCATCCTTTTTAATGTGTACAGTACAAGTGTCATAAGAATCTGAGTCAACACAGATCCCAGGATTTCTAGGGACATTTCCAGAAGAGCATTTGGCCTCAAGCCCCACTGCTCTGGACTGGCCCTCTTTTCCCTCTTTGCTTTTCTCTGTCCAGTTGGATTTGCAGGGTAGATTTATGTGAAAACGGTGAGCTAGAAAATGGAGATTATATGAATAACACAGGTCAAAATTTACCTTATTAAAGAAAAATCCTGGAGTGAATTCTCGAGTCTGAACTGTAAACGGATGCTCTGGGAGGCTTTGAGAGCACCGGCGCAGTCAGTCTGCTGACTTTATCCCAAAGTGGACTGAATGTTTGTGGAATCAGGCCTATTGAAGACTGTGCTAATTAGACTGCCTAACACATCCCATCAAATTTTATTTTCTGCACACAAAATTTTTCTTTTAAATTGATATCCATTTTCCATTTTCTTGCCTGTGATTATAATTACTGGGCTCCTGCACCAGTGGATGTACAACAGAAACATGCAGTGCATTCTTTTTTGTATTATGCTCCCGACCCTGTTTCTAAGTCCCAAACAAAGAATGATCATCCTAAATTAACAAGTTCCCATTCTTAGAGAGTGGGAGTTTATTTGTGTGGACTGAAATAATAGAGTGAAAAATATTTGCACTAGAGAATGTTTTTATCCTAATTTTATATTTTACCTAGTTTTACAAAGCAGTTAGTATTATCAAAAGTAAGCATTTAAAAGTATACTGCAAAATTGTATGGTGTTGTTACCTTCTTGGCTTTATGCACATATATATATTTAATTAAAATAGGCACTCATCGGTTTAAGTTTTAAAATATGTCTTGATTCTCAAAGGGTATTTTAGAATTCAGTGATCAAACATTGCTCTCATCTTCCACATTCACTGAAATTTCTAGTTTCTGTATATGTTACCACAATATCTTATGTAGTACTTTATAGCATTTGAATTGATTTCCTATAGACTGTTCTTTTTGTCTTCATATCTACTCTTTAAAAGGCAGTCAGGCATTTTCTGCCTTTTCGTGTGTAGCTGTTCAGAGTGTGAGGTCCCACTGCCTGCGTTCAATTCTTGGCTGTCACTTACTTGCTGTGAAATTTGAGCAGGTTGTTTCATCTCTCTGTTCCTCTCTTTTCATGACAAAATGGAGATGTAGCAGGACCTACCTCATAGGCTACTGAGTTATTTCATATAACATCTTTGTACAGTACCCGATACATGATAAACACTCAACCAATGCTAACTTCTATTATTTAAAATTGTGGAAACTAAGATCCAGAGAGTGAATGCCTCGCAATGGCATTAATCAGTGAAAATGGGCCTTGACAGAAAGTCTAAAGTGCTTCTCCCAATTTCATCCATCATCATTTGATTTGCCAAAGTGAAAATGCTCGTTTCTTTCTTTATGTATTCATGGAGCTACTTGTTTTTAAAGTTCATTTTGTACTCAGAATTTACAATATTAACTTAGGAATTTTTAAACACTTTTTTCGAGTTATGGCTGAAGTATATTTTTGTGTAAATTTTAATGTAC